>NC_039259.1:26173213-26185713 GCF_003368295.1 Carassius auratus | reverse complement strand
AAACAATACACCTCTGTTTGACAAAAAATGAAATAATTTGAATGATTAATGTTTCATTAATTACAACATTAAAAGTTAGGATACATTTGATAGCCTCTGTCTTTGATAATAAATATGTATTAAATCATAAAAAAAAAAACACAGATTTCTTTAAAAATTCCCAAAAAGAAAAACAAATATATTTAATTTAAGACACTTTTTTTTTAATCAGAATAAATTATTAAATTGTTAATTATTTACCATTCTAAATAGATTTTTTTTTTAAAGATTTTATTTTATTTTAAACTATAAAATCAGAATCGACTGAATTAAACCTCACATTGACCTATAAATATTCCTGAAATGACGGAGTCGCACCGGAGCCGATCCAGGAGCGACGTCAATGGGAAAGAGTCTCAAACTGCTCCCAGACCAGAAATGAAGCTCAATATCTGATTATTTATGACACTTCTCCAGCCTCAGTGAAGTCTCTTGGCCTGATGAAGATGTGAGCTTCTGTTACAGACGCTCATAACGAACACATTCATACTGAAACAGAGAACATCAGGTTCAGATCTGTCTGTGCTAACTGATCCACAAACAACTGAAGTGATCCACACAACCATCCTGGAGAGAAAACAAGGCATCTATTCACAACATACCTCCAACTCTTACAGCTATTAGGAGAACTCTGAGTGGTAAGATCAAATGTTTCATGGATACGGGCCCAGGTCTGCTAAAGATTAGGAGAGATCAGTTCCTGTGACGGGCTCTTCACAGACAGGAAGTGCTGCACAGGAAGTAGCAGCTGCAGTCTGGAGACAATATGATGGAGACTCAGAAGATTCAGGACTGAAACCTTCACTATTGAAACCAGAGGAGAAATAACTCACCCAACGACAAACACAAGTCTTTATTTCCTCCCGGCCTTCAGCGCATTTAACCCAAAAACTGCAGTTATTCTGACCTCTACTTGATCAAAATCAGGAAAAAAGCTCCAGAATTACACTAAAAGAGCTTCGACTGAATAAAACACTCTCAATCAGAGACAGAAGACTGTGAAACAGCAGAGTTTGATCGGGAGGAAATTCATAATGCTGTGGCTTCTTAAGGTTAAACACAGTTCAGTATCAACATGAAACTAAGCAGTATTTCTCAATAACATTTCTAATCCAAGGATAAAAACACCAGCGGGCCTCTGTCAGAGATTTCATGCTGTTTTGCAGAAGCCCAGCGGTTTTCCTGCACCTGGTATTTGCTCTTGGACTTCACACAGTATCCTGACTGAGCTCTCGGACGCTCGGCCAAACGGCCCTGTGAAGCCAAATATCTAAGTCTTGACTAATATCCTTCTGTTCCCCAATGATCGAATCTCCCATCAGGCCGAGCGGCGAGCGCTGAGGTCAGAGGTAGGCGAGGGTGAGGTAAGCGTTGACACGCCGCCCGTGATTAAAAACTTCAATATAATGAGTGTGAGCTCATAGATCCACCGTACTCCGCTGGAATAGGAACGTATAGCTGAAGAACAGATGTTACTGCACAGCATACAGACGCGTATAATACTGCTTGTTAGGATTTTTATATTTTCTGCTTTCATCTAAAGTTTAGTTAAAGTTTTAGTCGTTTTTATTATTGTTAAACAGCTGTTAAAGTGTCATTTATTTCTGTGATGCTCCGCTGTATTTTCAGCATCATTTCTCCAGAATGATCTTCAGGGATCATTCTAATATGCAGAAAACATTATTAGGGATTTAGAATTTTAAGGATTTAGATCATTTTAAGGGTACTGCTCCGGTGACAAGCGGTTGTACCCCAAAGGCTACCATTTTAGCCATTTTTTCTGTGTTGCCTGAGATTTCCCGGCCTGAAACGACATCCAAACCCTGAATAACAAGACACTCTGGCGCACGCATTAGCAGCATCTACTTATTTCCATCCAGTCATTCCAGGAGTGCATGTGTGAGAACACAGAGAGATCAAAACCGAGGTAACGGCTGACAGAAGCCCCGAGCCGACACAGAGCGCTCTTTGTTCAGCCATCAGAATCAATTTCCCCAGTTCTGCCTCCTCTGGCACGGAGGACGCTTTCAGGGCAGGAGCCAGGAGCACCTTCAACTGCACATTTTGTGGGATAAACGTGCACATTATGTGAGCGTGCAAGAAGAAAGAGAACAGCAGCGGTCAGCGGTTCACTGCTGCATATGGAACAAAGATAGAAACAATACATTTCAGTTTCTGTGCAGTTCATTTACAGTTGCACTCGCAAAGCTGCATTATAGAAGATGCATGGTGTGAAACGCTGTATATCAAGTGCATTGTAACATAAACGGTGTATTTTGATCATTTCCAGTAAGGGTTATAAATGATCTCGTGTTGGTTTGTTGATACACACCAATCAGTGTTTCTCTAGAAAAACAATCATCCAGCTCTGAACAAACTAGAGAAAGTAAGCAGTTTACACACCGCTGGACTGAACGCAGAAGAAGTGAACGATTAATAATGAGGTGATGTTGAGCTTAGAGAGATTCTGACAGCTATCACACTTTAATGTGCTTTGGCCTTCAGTGCTGGTGACCATTAAAACACAGCCGTGTGATGGAAATAAGCCCAATTACACCATCCACAACATCTCTCTGTGTTTATAACCCTACTAGAGCAACACTGACCCAAACGATTCACTGAACAGCAGCTAGAACACATTATACCAACAGTAATATAGAGAAGCTGTTTCTCTCTTAAAGTCATTCAAGATCTGGTTTCCTAATTTATATCTCCAAGTTAATTCCAAGTTTATATTTTAATTTTTAAAAAAAATTCTGCCAATCAGGAATCAATTGCACAATTTCACTTGCAATTCACTTTATAACTCACAATTCTGAGAAAAAAAAAACTTTGATATAGTTAATATATAAAATAGAAAGTATATAGAATGGAGAATATTGAAAATATAGAATATAGAAAGAGGTCTCATAATTCCGACTTTGCAAGTAAAAAAATTAAAATTAAAATTAAAAATTAAAAAATAATAATTGTGAAAAAAATGTAAAATAAAAAACCGTTGTAAGATTAAAAAGTTACAAGCTTCCACAGGAACATCTGTACACCGGCTTCATGATCCATTTTTTTTTTCATTTATAAATAACTAAACATCAATGATAACTAAAACTGAATTTGTTTCAAGTATGGGTGAATTTAACACTGTTTATTTTCCTGTTTATTCTTGTGAAGCTGTTTTGAATCGATCGGTGTTGTTTAAGCGCTATAGAATCTAATGTGCCTGGACATGTGGGATGATTAGACTGAATCTGTCAGACTGATCCCACTGTAAGTCTCAATCTGTCAGGGTCAAAGAGTCAAACACACGCAGAGATACTTTAATTATCCCAGACATCAAACATCTCCTGCCCATCGACAAGCTCCTGCAATAACAGGAAGTTTCCATCAGACCTGTGAAGAGGATCCAAACATCTGTGGTTTTGTTGGGCTTCCGCACGTAATTACAGAAATTGGTTTGCAAAGGAAAGAAGGACTCTATAAATGTAGAGGCCAATTCCTGTGGCGGTGAGATGAGAATCAGATGAAAAGGATGATTCGCTTTCTTTCACTGACTAATCACAAGTTCATGACACTATTCTCTTTAAATGACCACAAATTGTCAGTCACCACATCTGAATCTCACAGTAAGACAATGAGGCATTAAATGAAGTGCAATATTGAGTCTTAGAAGAGTGCTAATGTTAGAACTGGTGCTGCGTTCGACACCATAGATCATGACATACTCATAGATCAATCACAAAACTATACAGGTATTCAAGGACAGGCTCTAAGATGGTTTAGATCCTACCTGTCCGATCTCTTTAAATGAAATCGATTTAAACAGAGAGTCTAATCTCAATGATAATCTCGTTTATCATCAGTAAAATATGGAGTGCCACAAGGATCCGTCCTAGGTCCCCTTCTATTTTCAATATACATGTTGCCCCTTGGTAATATTATTAGAAAATACAGAATTAGCTTCCACTGTTATGCTGATGATACTCAGCTATATATCTCAACGAGACCAGATGAAACTTCCCAATTATCTAAGCTAACAGAGTGTGTTAAAAATGTAAAAGATTGGATGACCAATAATTTTCTCCAATTAAATTCGGATAAGACGGAGATATTAATTATTGGACCAAAAAACACTACACTGAATCTCGTAGACTACAATCTGCAACTAGACGGATGTACTGTTACTTCCTCTACAGTCAGAAATCTGGGTGTTATATTAGACAGCAATTTGTCTTTTGAAAATCATATTTCCCATGTTACAAAAACTGCATTCTTCCATCTTAGAAACATTGCCAAGCTACGAAACATGTTATCTGTTTCTGATGCAGAAAAGCTAGTTCATGCATTCATGACCTCTAGACTGGACTATTGTAATGCACTTCTAGGTGGTTGTCCTGCTTCGTCAATAAACAAGCTACAGGTCGTCCACAATACAGCAGCTAGAGTCCTTACGAGGTCAAGAAAATATGATCATATTACCCCAATTTTACAGTCTCTGCA
Source organism: Carassius auratus (assembly GCF_003368295.1). Taxonomy (NCBI): domain Eukaryota; kingdom Metazoa; phylum Chordata; class Actinopteri; order Cypriniformes; family Cyprinidae; genus Carassius; species Carassius auratus. Next base: position 26,181,180 of record NC_039259.1, on the reverse strand, counting down.
CTGGCTACCTATTAAGTTCTGTATCAGTTACAAATTATCATTACTTACCTAACCCTTCAGTCAAATAACATTTGATTTATGATCCAGTCACTGTTAAAACACAGTATTTCTGCCTTGTTTTCAAATGTGCAAAAACTAAAGACTCTTAAATTAAGATACATTTACCCTGTTTTATGAGAAACTGATCCAAATGAAGCGAGTTTATGACAACAAGAACCAATATGTACCAATGGGTTCAGAAAATCATCTTGGTTTCCTTTTGAATTTAGTTTATTTTTCTGAGCTCACTGGCAGATATTTGTTCTTGTTTTAATCATAAACTCATTTTTTGACCACTTTCATTTATTATCTGATGTTCTCGTGCATCTCCACATAAATATTTGAGCTGGAAGACAAGACATAAATACAGAGGAAGAACATCAGTTTGTGCGATGGAGCTGGAATCAATTTAGCAAAAAAAAAAACAGTCCGTTTTAATCAGTTTTAATTCCACATTACTCCATTATTCCATTCTGTCCTCATTCGAATGTGAATCTTTCCATGTTAAAAGACCCCATGGAATACTCTCATAAGAAAGTGGACCAAATCTCTAACTGACATTATATTACACTAATTTATGTCCAATCAGATTCTGTGTAGAATGAGCAAGCCCCTCCCCTTCAGATCACCTGACTCTGAGCATCAAAATCACATTCAGACTATGCCAAAAACAAACAAATGAGCCCTTCAATAAACGGCAGGCCAGCAGGGGTGAGAACGAGGCGCTTCACGACTGTTTCTGCATTCTTCTCCCTCATGTTCAGTCATATGGCTCTAATCGGCCGGCGACCTCCACATACTTCAATATTCCTCCTGACAGAGTCTTGTCTGCGCTTGCTGCGAGCAGCTCCTGTCTGTCTGCTGTCTGACGCTGAGCCTCCCTCACCTGCTGACCTGCTTCAGTGTGACCCCCGACACACACACACACACACACACAGACACACACACAGACACACAGACACACACACACACACAGACACAGACACACAGACACTCACACACACACACACACACACACACACACACACACACAGACACAAGCACACAAACACACACGCGCACACACACACAGACACTCACACACACACAAACACACAGACACACACACTCACACACTCACACATACTTGTTTGGGGTGCCTCGTGGGGGCACCAGTTATTTACCACATTTTGGGGACACCACTTTCCTGACATCCTAGAGACTAGATAAACACATCAAAAAATCTAAAAAAAAAAGTTTAATAAATATCTCACTTAAAATGTAATTAATTCATTAAAATAAGGGTAGGTGATAATCTGGGGACAGGTCAGGTTAACACATGTGGGGACACGGGGACAACTCCTTATATGGGCATTAACGGAAGTCCCATCTGGGGACAAAACCCTGACCAACTAGTGTATGAGTAAGTACACATGGATGTCCAATCTGGGGACAAACCAGTGTAATCTACAGACAAAGAAAGGTCATAATATGGCCAGCTGGCCAATGCATAATGGTATTTCTGGAAGTTATATTGGTTTGTTAAAAATAGGGTGGTTTAATAAGTTAGTTCATCTTAACTTCAAAAATGAACTTGAACAACATGCAATTTTCAACTGCAAGCCATTTCAGTCCACTAAGACTGCCACAATCATATACTGCATTTAACTCATTCTTACACAATTTAGTTGCTAAATTTACTGATTATTATGACCCATGAGAGACGTACGTTGAATGTGATTTTGCTGCTCTTATCAAAGTCAATCTAATATATATTATAAAGCCCTTTAAAATAAAGTTGTCACAGAGTGCTTTTACAAACACCCACCCTAAACCTGACAGAGCACACAATAAGTAAATACACACAATTTTTTTTTTTTTAATTACCATACCAATTAAACGTATACATGGTAAGCTTACTTTTAAAAGTATGAATTATGTTTGAAGTAAAGTTAAGTATCCTGTAGTTAACCAGTAATAACACATTCGGAAAGGTTAGATCAGAGCTACAATTCTTAAATTGTCTAAAATTATGAACATTATCAGTGGAATGTTTTTTTTTTTTTTTTGTCTGGTTTTGAAATGCTCTAAGAATTTAATCTTTAAGTCATTAAAAGAAATCCAAGAGAAATAAAAACGACCTTGATACAAATTGAATCTACAGCCAAATTTAATCAGTACAGTATGGGTTCAGTGCTTGCCATCAGATATTACAACATAGTTTTTATGATGCGTTTCGTCTAATGTGCCATCAGAAAATAAATTTATCAATTTACAATTAAAATGTGAAACGTAAAGGGGCCTGAATAAAGGGATTGAATACTATAGACACTCACTCTGTCGTATGGCTACTGTACAGTAAAACTAATCTACGCAATTAGAAAAAACATTTACACCAACTGCTTATCACTTGACACAGCATTAAAAACAAGGAAGTCCAAGCACCAAATTTACAACCAACATCAAGCCGTTTTAACTCTTTCAAAACTTAAGTTACATTATAATGTTTCAACTACGGTATTGAGTAGGGCTGCACGATGTGTCGTTTAAGCATCGATATCGCGATGTACAAATTCACGATAGTCACATTGCAGGATGTGCGATGTAGGCTGTCGTAGTTGATCCGTTATTCATTAACTGTATGGGCAGCTGCTCCCCGGCCCTTGACGAATGTGATTCGCGGATTAATTGCACAGTTTAAGTCCTAGCAGTTTAACACAGCGCATAAGAACGAGCAGAGAGAGAGAAAGAGCACGAGAGAGAGAGAGAGAGAGAGAGAGAGAGAGAGAGAGAGAGAGAGAGAGAGAGAGAGAGAAAGAGCACGAGAGAGAGAGAGAGAGAGAGAGAGAGAGAGAGAGAGAGAGAGAGAGGGCCCAGCCACGCGCTCACGCCCACCTTCACCGTCTTCAAACAACACAAGCGTTGTCTTGCTCTCTCCCTCGCGCAAATTTATCAAAATCAAAAAACGATGTCGGAAAAAAAAATTATAATTCTATGACGTGTTCTGTGTTGTCAAATCTTGTTTATTAAATTAATAGCAGTAACTGCACAATAAGTAGCCTACATTCAATACAAACACAGATGGTACAGACATCAGCATTTAACTTTTGTTTTTGAATTGGGTTGAAACTACAGAGAACTGGCCTTAAATAAAAGATTAACTGTAACCATGTGAAATTAAAGGTAACAACTGCATAGTTCTACAGTCCAAACAACACAATCAACACACATTCAATAAGATGTTTCTTGATCAGCATTCAGTATTTTAGTTTTTAAATTTGGTTTTAAGTTAAAAAAAAAAAAGGTCTTTACCAGTGAGACTAAATAAAAGTATGCTATATAAATACATTTTCCAAAATGTTAAAATCAAATAATGTTTGTGCGAATAAAACAAAGATGCAAAGGGTTTCATTCATCCAATAATAATAATAATTAAAAAATAAATAGGATAATGACTCACATCTATATTTTTTTTACTTGAGCCAGTGAAAAATAAATAACTTGTTGACTCAAGTAAAAAAAATATAGATGTGAATCATTACCCTAAAATATTTTAATTAGATGAAATACTTTTTTTCAGTGTGCTACAGCAGATGATTTTTAAATTAAATTAAGTCTATTTTAGGGTAAAATAAAAATAATCATCCTAATTCAGAACTGAAGTTTATTTCTGGCTTTTCAAACATGAATGCAAGTTCTAATAATAATAATAAAAAGTAAAATAAATAAATAAAAAATAATTCTGTTTTGTCACAGTTTAGTCCGTTTCGTTTCTCATCCAACACGTGAGAAGTTGAGCTGAACATCTCTTCACGGTCTACTTGTGTTCAGGGCACGGACAGATACAGTATACACTCGCGCAGCTTCAGTGTGCAGGAAAGGCTCTTATTTGTGCGGCAGTACAACAGCGGCTGTTCACTTCCTGCCATCTGTGCCTCAGACATGAAGCTCTGCATTTCCGGTACTGATCGACTGCCTGTGTCCTGCGCACAGATTTCGAAATACTCTTCCACACAAATTACATAGCAAACGATTACAATGTAGTCTGTGCACGCGAGCGCACTTCCGGAAAAATCGGCCGGAAAAACACCAAAAACGGGCGATTGCGTATTTTAAGCAAAAACCGGCCGGTTCCGATTAATGGCCGGTCAACCGGTGCATCCCTACTGTGAAGTAACATTACCAAACAATGAACAGCTGTGTTTAAGATAACTAAGATAAACAAAGATTAAAAAATATAGTAACACAAGTATTGCTCATGGTAAGTTCATGTTAGTTAATGTTAACAATTCAAACCATATCCTAAAGTTACAAACAAATAATTTACTCTAATTTAAACAATACTCTGATGTTTAAATCATTTAAAATGAGAATGTATGTGTGCTCATGCCATTTTTGTTTGTAAGAAAAAATTAGATTAGATATCATATCGCAATATATATCGCAGAAAAATAAGATATCGCAATGTCCTTTTTCCCCAATATCGTGCAGCCCTAGTATTGAGACCAAAAAAAAAATATTATAATTCAACTAAAACGCAAAAACGGAATCAACAACCAAAATCAACCTTACTTTTTAGTGGTCTTTCTCTCATATGCTGTGATTCTGTTTTTTATATAATACTTCACCGCCTGCCAGTCTCGTTCACAGAGGGCTTTGGGGGGCTGCTGTAATGCATGCAATGTAGTCGACTTTTCCAGGTGTAACTCCCGAGTGAATAAATTTCATCATTGTCTCTTCTACAGCCGCAATCTCCACCTCACTCCACTTTCTCTTCCTAGGAACTAATGACAAGAAAATTACATTAATTGCACTGCATGTGTTGTAGGTGCAAGACTGGATTATTTTTATACTACTGTATTCTTTATGATGTTGTTGACTTTTTATAAATAAAGTAAATAAAAACTATTACAGGACAGGTTCCTTACCTGATGTTACTTTCATGACCTCCCGTGACCTCTCTGGAGATCCTTTAGAAACACAATCATATACATTTCTAAATCAAACTACTAATTACTGATAGGCTGTTTGGGGGGGAATTCTTGATATTCTAATTGCATTAAACATTTAACTGCTTGTTCATACGTCTTACCTTCATTCGTGTTTACTGGCCTGCTGCTATTCACTCCTGAAGTGCCTGCTTGAAGGCATGATTTATTATTATTTAACTAATGGAAATTACAAACATCTTAAAAAAATGTGTTTACAAATCTTTACCTGTCTCACTTGACGTCACGTCATGAGAATGATCTGACAGTTCTGTTTCACTCTCCATCCCAGGATCAGGCTCAACGCACTCTGAATATAGTCTTCGTATTCAGAGATATGCACAGATTCTTCCAAAGTCACTAGGACACGCTTGACAGGTAGTTTAAACTCGATTAACAGGTTACATACCCTGTTAATAGTGTTCCCTCGGGTAATCTGTAATATTTCCTGTGGATACGAATATCATGTCCCAGGATATCAGCAAGTTGGTCCATTTCGGTGTCGTTCATGTTAAGAACCCTAACCCTAGTCCATGTTGATTTGGAAGACAACCTGTAATCAGACAAATATAAAGGTCTTGAGAATTCTACACAAATTATATTATGCATATAATGCAATCCCCATTTAAACAAGGTGTCCCCATAAAGACAGTTAAAATACAGGTCAATGCATGTCCCCAGAAGGTATCAAATATCATCACTTGTTCGTTCTATCCTCAATTTACACATGAGCACAACAGCAGAAATAATAGCCTACAATTTGATGTTGGCCGAGCATGAGTTGGGGTAATTTCTTGTAATTCTCATCATGACATTACGATAAATAATCTTACTGTGGTTTTGTCTCTTACAAAGAGATCATTAGAGACATATTGGTTTAACGTTTAGACATTATACAGTTGTATGCAGAGCAGTACACAATCAAAATATTTCTTGGCGAGTCGTATACCTTTTAAATAGTGTTGTCACGGTACCCAAATTTCAGTATTTGATACCGATACCAGTGAAAATCCATGGTTCTCGGTACCAAAGCAAAACACAAAATATGCCAATTAAAAAAATATATATATTAATAAAATAATAAAAATAAAACCAATGCCATTTATACTTATTTACAATTGTGTTTACAATTTTCTACAGGTTATATAATTATGAAAAACAGTAAATAAGTTTCACCCAAATTTAATTTGTCTTTTAATTTATGAAATTTAAACATTTTATTTTTGGTAAATAAAGGGGATTTGCTATTAAAATTAAAACATGGAAGAAATAGTGATTTATTCTTTAAAAAATAAAGTTTAAAAAAATTTTAACAGTAGTAGCAGTATCACATACATTTTACTAAATAATAGTAATATTTAGTAGCACAATGCCTTTATGTAAAAATTAACTTTTAGGCCTAATGAATGCATATTTGTCATTTTAACTGAACTTAAGACTGGTGGTGATGCTTAAGATATTTTTGGTCATTTAGGGTTTCTGTAAGAAAAATAGTAATAGATCATAATTATTATTAAAGGATAATTTACTATCATACTAATGTATATACAATGCACTATGAATTGATGAGCTGCTGGGTTCATGAATATTAATCACGTTGTCTGCGTTCGGTCAAACTGATTTGCTGAAATCAAAACAGGGTCGGTGCTAGTTGAGCGTCAGCCAATGAAATTGCCATTTGCACATTAGCTCCGCCCACTACCGGAGAAACCGGTATGTCTTCTGCTTGTTCGAAAATTAATAATTGTAAATGAACTCCATTATTTTGACAGGAGAAGACACAAAGAATAGTTTACATATAGCGTGTCGATTCAGCGTGGTAAGACTCTCGCGCTCTCTCTCTTTGCATGTGTGAGAAACAGCGCTATCAGTAAAGCGACGGTGAGTCGTGCGCCTTCACACAGAGTTTACAGAGCATCAAATACAGGTGCGCTGTGCGTCCATTGAGATGAACTGAAAAGTTCAGATCGCTTGATGGAGAGAGAACTCTGAAGCTCAGATGCTGAAATTAATAACAAGCGTCCATGCGCTTCAGTCCATGTAAGTAAAAACCTGCACGTCTCTGCCATTCATTGATTCACACAGAGACGCGCAGAACACGGATTTTTTTGCGGCTTAACATTTACAGATACTGGTCCATACGGAGATTTGATTTGATTAATTTACGCTAACTTTGACAAATTCCATGACTGTCCATATTAAAATGTAAGTTTCATTTCATGACTGGATTTTGAGATTCCATCCTCGTTTTCTGCTTCACGGAAATCAATAGCGCTGAACCGGGTTTGACGAGACCTCGGTACTACCAATACTTAAAGAAACCTGGTACAGTCACATTTTTTAAAAATTTTGTACCGACTTGGTACCAAAGTACCGGGTCTTTTGACAACACTACTTTTAAACCCGGTCACAGTTAAATGTGATCTTCAGACCACAAACTTTCAAGAATAGGAGTTAAAAGGTAGATATTTTATGTAACCCTAATGGACAGACTTTGGACAGGCAAGTAATTAATGTTGTTACTTACAAATACACTCCGTTCTTTCCAGTGGTGGTACAACATTTCGCTGGTTGGAGATGCATGGTCAATTTCTGACCATACCTGTAATAAAAAAATAATTATCATTTGAGGCTATGAAATTACAAAAAGATAAGGCAACTTTATTGAGACTGAATAACAGTATTACAAAACAAAAACAAGGGGAAACAACACTTTTCCTTTTGCTAGAAATTATTAGGGCCAACAATATTTTATTGTTTTTGCTCTGTACACAAGCACAGTGGATTTAAAATAAAGACCTGAGGTTATTACCAAACTTCTGTTTAGAGGAATGTTTCTATCCATCTTTTATGGACAGTGTATGAGGGTAGCCATTTTAAATAACATGGTCTCCAAATTTCAGCGGACAAAGTAATTAGACGAACAATATATTTAGGATTTATAATGGTTTTTACTGACGG
>NC_039259.1:25955816-26173113 GCF_003368295.1 Carassius auratus | reverse complement strand
AAAAAAACTTTAAGTCTGATCAGTCTGAAAAGATATAGCAACCAGCACCGCTCTATCCCGCAGGTGTCTGCCGAGTTTGGGCTCGTGGCTTTAAAGCCCTAGGAGGAGTAGCGTTCAGAATTTCTGTCAGAAAAAATAATAATAAGAAAAAAAAAAGAAGTTTAAATAGCAAACAGTATGTTGGCTTGTTGCCAAGCCAACATAACTAGAATTAAAAGTTAGTGAACTAACTTTGATGTTGGCTTTGGCCATCTTTGCCATGGAGCAAAAGAGCCAAAAGTACTTGTGTGCCAACATGAGTTGCCCCGCTGCAAAATTAATACACATAATAATGCCATAAAAAATACACCTGCAACAGTCTTTTTCCATGCTCCCTTGCTGTTTTCTTTTTTTAATAAAAAGCCTGGGCTATGTAACAGCTATGACAGGGTTGTCTTAGCTGGATGTGAAATAAGTCATGCCTATTTTTCTCGTGTATGTATTTCACAGTCCTGCCACCGTTGCGTTGTGGGGCAACGACCACACAGATTACTGAAACAATGCATTTTAAATCAAGGAGATCATAAGGGGTCCAAGCACAATGGTTGTATAGATGATGCAGTTACACACTGTTTAAAATTGTTTAATTTGTACTGTATGTTCATTCTATTTATTTATTTGTGCTATTTACATAATGTTTACTTTTTTTACGTTGTTTTTTTTTAATGTAAAATAGCACTGCATAGTCTTCACTGTAAGATAAAATACACAATCAAACCAAAATGTATTCAGGACACTTCAACATTTTTCACATAATCACAGTTTATTTTGCCTGTAGTTTAGAAACTTGGTAATAATATATGACAATAACTCAGAACAAATTCATCTTGATAATTTCGGATAACTTTTGATAAAAAGATATGTAATGGAATCAACCAAAACTTCAGACTGTCAGTATGACAATATTTTACACAACTATCAATACTTTGTTGAACAGTTACCAAGCAAGAAATGCTTAATTTGGTTCAGTCTGTGGTGTGAAAAGGTTGCATTAACAATTAAAGAAAGAAACACTTAAGCAAAACATGGGCAGGTCCTTAATTATTATTTTTTTTTAAATCAATTTCACTGGTAGCCTACTGTATGAAGAATTAGTGGGTATAATATTTCACAGATCACTATTTTGCCATACTCACTTACATAAATGAACTAGTGGCCTGCACCCACTAGTAAACAATCTTCTTATTTTTGGATTGACTTTGGATAAATTCTTGTACTACAAGGTAATTCAGTCAAGAGCAGTGAGTGATTTACTTTCATTTTCATACATTAAAGACTCTGACAGCAGAGCTAGTAATTAGGCGCGGTCCCTTTAAGAGACAAACGCATCCATTATGATGATACACATCCGATTTTTTTTTTTGCAAATCTTTACTTTCACTTAAGACATAACCACATACTTATTCGAACACACTTTCCAACACGGGTATTTCGACATATTTTGTATGTATTTGTTGTCGGTACAAAAGCAAGAAGACTTTGAGACGCGTCTCTGCTTGCTCCCTGAACAACACCGCGCTGCTTGAATGAGCTCTTTTGCTGTTCGCTCTTTTTTCTGTTTATTTAAACTGCGATTTGAATTTGTTCGTTCAGGTCCAGGAGGAAGTGAACGTCCTGAACGACAGCTCTGTTCAGTGTTGCTGTCCCTGTCCGCGATACGCGCGGCTCTCTCTCGTGCACACGCGCCATCAGCTGCTCAGTTCAGCTTTCCCAGCAGCGCGGGGCTGAAGCCAACTTGATGTGTTGAATGCTCGGAGCACGTTATAAAACGTATTCTTAAAATACACATTTCTGTTTTAATAAATGGTCATATTAATCATAGCATAACACATAAGTAGGTACAAAAATAATCAGTGATGCAATGCGACCCTTTTGGTCTCAGTGTAGCTTCCCTGCTTTAACCATGTTATGCAACGCTGAGCAATTGCTGCGACGTTAAGCCTGACAGAGAAATCTCACAAGCACATATAAACACTCATTTTCATATGTGTAATATATTCTTCTAATTGTTTTGTGCCGTTTCGCTGCAGTGTTTTAATGTGAAAGGCTGTAAATGTGTACTTCAAGTGTTCAGACAAATACATCGCGAGCTCATCTGTGACGTTCAGCATGATGATTCAGTTAGAAACCAGCTAAGACCAGCGTGACAGTGGCCAAAACTACTTTAAAACCATATAATATATTATTCTAATTGTTTTGTGCCGTTTCGGTGCAGTGTTTTTAATGCGAAAGGCTGTAAATTCTCTGTGGACTTCAAGTGTTCAGAGAAATACATCGCCAGCTCGCGAGCAGTTGGCTGCCGCGAATATATAATGTTATTACTTTAAACAGTTCAGAAACATCTGAATTTAGCTCTTGGTGTGTTCTAACGTGTGGATTGCGTGTAATCGCGTTCTTAAAAGGTCTTAAATAAGAATGAATTCGCTAGTTCTCGGCTCCGTGTAGACAGCCTGGGCTGAGCAGCAGTATTTTTAACCAGTTTAAAAGTGAAACGAAACCCGACTCCGCCCCTAATGTCATTGCAACTGTAGGGGCGCAATTTTTCTCAGGCAATGTAAGTCTATGGGTAATGAATTTTGACATTTAAAAATTAATTTAAAAAAAACTTTAAGTCTGATCACTCTGAAAAGATATAGCACACACCACCGCTCTATCCCGCAGGTGTCTGCCGAGTTTGGGGCTTGTGGCTTTAAAGCCCTAGGAGGAGTAGCGTACAGAATTTCTGTCAGAAAAATAATAATAAGAAAAAGAAGAAGTTTAAATAGCATAACAGTATGTTGGCTTGTTGCCAAGCCAACATAATAATAACTAGAATTAAAAGTTAGTGAACTAACTTTGATGTTGGCTTGGCCATCTTGGCCATGGGGCAAAAGAGCCACAGTACTTGTGTGCCCAACATTCTTGAGTTGCCCTGCTGCAAAAAAATAAAAATAATAATACCATAAAAAAATACACCTGCAACAGTCTTTTTCCATGGTCCCTTGCTGTTTTTCTTTTTTTAATAAAAAGCCTAGGCTATGATAACAGCTACGACAGGGTTATCTAGCAGAATGCGAAATAAGTCATGCAAAACCATAATCTCCTAAATACCATTCAATGTAATCTTATTTTAATAGTACTGACAACATATTTTAAGTTATCACACATTACTGAAAATTAAAGAAGGGACACTATATATAGTATACTTTGGCGAGTCAAGAGCTAAACAAAAAGTCCTGTTTCATTACAAAATACTGTAACTTTTATAAACTTTATACTATCACCACAAAATTTTAATTAATATTTATTATAAAATAAATATTTCATAAAACTGAAACTTAAATATATTATTTCTATAGGCTATACAAAACAGAAAGAAAAAAGACTAAATAATAAAGCTGAATAAGCTGATCTATAGCATGTTAAATGGTGGTTGACTGTCTATGAATGGTACAGCCCTCTAAGCTCACAGAAGTGGTTTGACCCAAGTCCTCAGCAGCCAATGAAATTGACCTCTTCAAACTGATTTTTAACGTGTACTTCACGTGTATTTCACGTGTATTTCAACATGAAATACATGTTAAATACCCGCTGATTTTTCACGTGTAAACAACATGTATTTAACGTGTTAAACAATATTGGATATAATATCGGAGTAATTTAGTATTTTAAGAAGCTATTAAAAAATATACAAATGACTTTACCATGTTGTGCAGTGCCGATAAATAAATAATATTAAATACGTGTTGTCTACGCATGAAATACACGTATTTAACGTGTTGTTGACGCGTTAAAATTCACGTGTATTTGACCCTCTTGGCCTTCCATACACATTAAACGTGAAAAAAGGACATCGCGTTGTTTTGATATGGATTACTTTATCACAGAATATTTGTTCGGGAGCACTTGTTTGGTTTAAAAGTAGACATGTCAAGTTTTCTATAGATATATCTCTCATGTCTCTTCGTTGAGTATTCATGGAGTTACAGTTCATTTTAATGTCGTGTTTGTAAATGAAGATCAGCGCAGACCAAGGCTGCAGACAGCACACCTTGTTTGTTATCTTTATTTTATAAGTGCCCAAAGTTTTGTTGTTATTATGTTTGTATCCAAAAAAAGTAGACCCTTTACAGAGACACGTTAAAATTCACGTGTATTTGACCCTCTTGGCCTTCCATACACATTAGACGTGAAAAATGGACATCGCGTTGTTTTGATATGGATTACTTTATCACAGAAATATTTGTTCGGCAGCACTTGTTTTGTTTAAAAGTAGACATGTCAAGCTTTCTATAGATATATCTCTCATGTCTCTTCGTTGAATATTCATGGAGTTACAGTTCATTTTAATGACGTGTTTGTAAATGAAGATCAGCGCAGACCAAGGCTGCACCTTGTTTGTTATATTTATTTTATAAGTGCACAAAGTTTTGTTGTTATTATGTTTGTATCCATAAAAAAGTAGACCCTTTACAGATTCGATTGATGTATTGCTCGATTAAAACTGAAAGTTTAATTTAAGTAAATTTCGGGGTTATCAGGAGAAAATGACTCAAAACGCGTATATGCGTTAATAGACTCCAGAGTTAAAAGGCTGTCGTGACTTTTTTTCCTTCCAGTATTCATAAGCTGTATCACGCTGTCAAATTATATTTCATTTTGCACACATAAACAGTTCAAAAACACCTGAATTCTGCTCTTGTTGTGTTCTAATGGGTGGATTCGTGCAATTCGCTGTGATATTATTTTTGGAAGCGCTCATTTCTCTCTCGTCTTTCTCTCTGTTCTTTGGCCAGAGACATAATTTACGTTATAAAACGTATTCTTAAAATACACATTTCTGTTTTAATAAATGGTCATATTAAATCATAGCATAACACATAAGTAGGTACAAAAATAATCAGTGATGCATGCGACCCTTTTGGTCTCAGTGTAGCTCCCTGCTTTACCATGTTATGCAACGCTGAGCAATCGCTGCGATGTTCAGCCTGACAGATAAATCTCACAAGCACATATAAACACTCATTTTCATGTGTATAATATATTCTTCTAATTGTTTTGTGCCGTTTCGCTGCAGTGTTTTAATGTGAAAGGCTGTAATTTCTCTGTGGACTTCAAGTGTTCAGAGAAATACATCGCTAGCTCGCGGGCAGTTGGCTGCCGCGAATATATCATGTTATTACTTTAAACAGTTCAGAAACATCTGAATTTAGCTCTTGGTGTGCTCTAACGTGTGGATTGCGTGCAATCGCCGTTTTAAAAAGGTCTTAAATAAGAATATATTCGCTCGTTGTGAGCTCTAAGAGACAATGCCTCCAGCAGCTGACCAGCCGTGATTCTTCTCTCGTCTGACTGGTCTCTGCCCAGAAATAAATTATTAATGAGCCCTGACCCCTGTAATCAGATATGTTGGTTTAGCTTGTCAGTTTGAGGGAAATTGTATTATTTACTTGTATTTTTAACCAATGTAAAAGTGAAAGTAAACAAAACTCCGGGTATTGCAACCAGTAGGGGCGCGATTTTTCTCAGACAATGGAAGTCTATGGGTAATGAGTTTTTACATTTAAAAATTAATAAAAAAAAAACTTTAAGTCTGATCATTCTGAAAAGATATAGCAACCTGCACCGCTCTATCCCGCAGGTGTCTGCCGAGTTTGGGGCTTGTGGCTTTAAAGCCCTAGGAGGAGTAGCGTAGATATAGCAACCTGCACCGCTCTATCCCGCAGGTGTCTGCCGAGTTTGGGGCTTGTGGCTTTAAAGCCCTAGGAGGAGTAGCGTTTGACATTGCTCAGAAAAATAATAAGAAAAAAAATAAAAATAAGAAGTTTAAATAGCATAACAGTATGTTGGCTTGTTGCCAAGCCAACATAATAAGATTAAATAGTAGATCAGTAAGTTGGCTTTTTCAAGCCAACTTAATTAAAAGTTAGTGAACTAACTTTGATGTTGGCTTGGCCATCTTGGCCATGGAGCAAAAGAGCCAAAGTACTTGTGTGCCCAACATTGAGTTGCCCCGCTGCAAAATTAATACACATAATAATGCCATAAAAAAATACACCTGCAACAGTCTTTTTCCATGCTCCCTTGCTGTTTTCTTTTTTTAATAAAAAGCCTGGGCTATGATAACAGCTATGACAGGGTTGTCTAGCTGGATGTGAAATAAGTCATGCCTATTTTTCTCGTGTATGTATTTCACAGTCCTGCCACCGTTGCGTTGTGGGCAACGACACACAAGATTATTGAAACAATGCATTTTAAATCAAGGAGATCAAAAGGGGTCCAAGCACAATGGTTTGTATAGATGATGCAGTTACACACTGTTTAAAATTGTTTAATTTGTACTGTATGTTCATTCTATTTATTTATTTGTGCTATTTACATAATGTTTACTTTTTTTAAGTTTGTTTTTGTTAATGTAAAATAGCACTGCATAGTCTTCACTGTAAGATAAAATACACAATCAAACCAAAATGTATTCAGACACCTTCAACATTTCTCACATAATCACAGTTTATTTGCTGTAGTTTAGAAACTGGTAATAATATATGACAATAACTCAGAACAAATTCATCTTGATAATTTCGGATAACTTTGATAAAAAGATATGTAATGGAATCAACCAAAACTTCAGACTGTCAGTATGACAATATTTACACAACTATCAATACTTTGTTGAACAGTTACCAAGCAAGAAATGCTTAATTTGGTTCAGTCTGTGGTGTGAAAAGGTTGCATTAACAATTAAAGAAAGAAACACTTAAGCAAAACATGGGCAGGTCCTTAATTATTATTTTTTTTAAATCAATTTCACTGGTAGCCTACTGTATGAAGAATTAGTGGGTATAATATTTCACAGATCACTATTTTGCCATACTCACTTACATAAATGAACTAGTGGCCTGCACCCACTAGTAAAACAATTCTATCTTATTTTTGGATTGACTTTGGATAAATTCTTGTACTACAAGGTAATTCAGTCAAGAGCAGTGAGTGATTTACTTTCATTTTCATACATTAAAGACTCTGACAGCAGAGCTAGTAAATTAGGCGCGGTCCCTTTAAGAGACAAACGCATCCATTATGATGATACACATCCGATTTTTTTTTTTTGCAAATCTTTACTTTCACTTAAGACATAACCACATACTTATTCGAACACACTTTCCAACACGGGTATTTCGACATATTTTGTATGTATTTGTTGTCGGTACAAAAGCAAGAAGACTTTGAGACGCGTCTCTGCTTGCTCCCTGAACAACACCGCGCTGCTGAATTGAGCTCTTTTGCTTTTCGCTCTTTTTTCTGTTTATTTAAACTGCGATTTGAATTTGTTCGTTCAGGTCCAGGAGGAAGTGAACGTCCTGAACGACAGCTCTCTTCAGTGTTGCTGTCCCTGTCCGCGATACGCGCGGCTCTCTCTCGTGCACACGCGCCATCAGCTGCTCAGTTCAGTTTCCCGCAGCGCGGGGCTGAAGCCAACTTGATGTGTTGAATGCTCGGAGCACGTTATAAAACGTATTCTTAAAATACACATTTCTGTTTTAATAAATGGTCATATTAAATCATAGCATAACACATAAGTAGGTACAAAAATAATCAGTGATGCATGCGACCCTTTTGGTCTCAGTGTAGCTCCCTGCTTTACCATGTTATGCAACGCTGAGCAATTGCTGCGACGTTAAGCCTGACAGAGAAATCTCACAAGCACATATAAACACTCATTTTCATATGTGTAATATATTCTTCTAATTGTTTTGTGCCGTTTCGCTGCAGTGTTTTAATGTGAAAGGCTGTAAATGTGTACTTCAAGTGTTCAGAGAAATAGGCTACATCGCAAGCTCATCTGTGACGTTCAGCATGATGATTCAGTTAGAAACCAGCTAAGACCAGCGTGACAGTGGCCAAAACTACTTTAAAACCATATAATATATTATTCTAATTGTTTTGTGCCGTTTCGCTGCAGTGTTTTAATGCGAAAGGCTGTAAATTCTCTGTGGACTTCAAGTGTTCAGAGAAATACATCGCCAGCTCGCGAGCAGTTGGCTGCCGCGAATATATCATGTTATTACTTTAAACAGTTCAGAAACATCTGAATTTAGCTCTTGGTGTGTTCTAACGTGTGGATTGCGTGCAATCGCCGTTTTAAAAGGTCTTAAATTAGAATGAATTCGCTCGTTGTGAGCTCCGTGGAGACAGACTGAGCTGAGCAGCAGTGATTCTTCTCTCGTCTTTCTGACTGCTCTCTGCCCAGAAATAAATTATTAATGAGCCCTGACCCCTGTAATAATCAGATATGTTGGTTTAGCTTGTCAGTTTGAAGGAAATTGTATTATTTACTTGTATTTTTAACGGTTTAAAAGTGAAACGAAACCCGACTCCGCCCCTAAATCTCATTGCAACTGTAGGGGCGCAATTTTTCTCAGACAATGTAAGTCTATGGGTAATGAATTTTGACATTTAAAAATTAATAAAAAAAAAACTTTAAGTCTGATCAGTCTGAAAAGATATAGCAACCAGCACCGCTCTATCCCGCAGGTGTCTGCCGAGTTTGGGGCTTGTGGCTTTAAAGCCCTAGGAGGAGTAGCGTACAGAATTTCTGTCAGAAAAATAATAATAAGAAAAAAAAGAAGAAGTTTAAATAGCATAACAGTATGTTGGCTTGTTGCCAAGCCAACATAACTAGAATTAAAAGTTAGTGAACTAACTTTGATGTTGGCTTGGCCATCTTGGCCATGGGGCAAAAGAGCCACAGTACTTGTGTGCCCAACATTCTTGAGTTGCCCTGCTGCAAAAAAATAAAAATAATAATACCATAAAAAAATACCATAATCTCCTAAATACCATTCAATGTAATCTTATTTTAATAGTACTGACAACATATTTTAAGTTATCACACATTACTGAAAAATTAAAGAAGGGACACTATATATAGTATACTTTGGCGAGTCAAGAGCTAAACAAAAAGTCCTGTTTCATTACAAAATACTGTAACTTTTATAAACTTTATACTATCACCACAAAATTTTAATTAATATTTATTATAAAATAAATATTTCATAAAACTGAAACTTAAATATATTATTTCTATAGGCTATACAAAACAGAAAAGAAAAAAGACTAAATAATAAAGCTGAATAAGCTGATCTATAGCATGTTAAATGGTGGTTGACTGTCTATGAATGGTACAGCCCTCTAAGCTCACAGAAGTGGTTTGACCCAAGTCCTCAGCAGCCAATGAAATTGACCTCTTCAAACTGATTTTTAACGTGTACTTCAGTGTATTTCACGTGTATTTCAACATGAAATACATGTTAAATACCCGCTGATTTTTCACGTGTAAACAACATGTATTTAACGTGTTAAACAATATTGGATATAATATCGGAGTAATATAGTATTTTAAGAAGCTATTAAAAAATATATAAATGACTTTACCATGTTGTGCAGTGCCGATAAATAAATAATATTAAATACGTGTTGTCTACGCATGAAATACACGTATTTAACGTGTTGTTGACGCGTTAAAATTCACGTGTATTTGACCCTCTTGGCCTTCCATACACATTAAACGTGAAAAAAGGATATCGCGTTGTTTTGATATGGATTACTTTATCACAGAATATTTGTTCGGGAGCACTTGTTTGGTTTAAAAGTAGACATGTCAAGTTTTCTATAGATATATCTCTCATGTCTCTTCGTTGAGTATTCATGGAGTTACAGTTCATTTTAATGTCGTGTTTGTAAATGAAGATCAGCGCAGACCAAGGCTGCAGACAGCACACCTTGTTTGTTATCTTTATTTTATAAGTGCCCAAAGTTTTGTTGTTATTATGTTTGTATCCAAAAAAAGTAGACCCTTTACAGAGACACGTTAAAATTCACGTCTATTTGACCCTCTTGGCCTTCCATACACATTAGACGTGAAAAATGGACATCGCGTTGTTTTGATATGGATTACTTTATCACAGAATATTTGTTCGGCAGCACTTGTTTTGTTTAAAAGTAGACATGTCAAGCTTTCTATAGATATATCTCTCATGTCTCTTCGTTGAATATTCATGGAGTTACAGTTCATTTTAATGACGTGTTTGTAAATGAAGATCAGCGAAGACCAAGGCTGCACCTTGTTTGTTATATTTATTTTATAAGTGCACAAAGTTTTGTTGTTATTATGTTTGTATCCAAAAAAAAGTAGACCCTTTACAGATTCGATTGATGTATTGCTCGATTAAAACTGAAAGTTTAATTTAGTAAATTTCGGGGTTATCAGGAGAAAATGACTCAAAACGCGTATATGCGTTAATAGACTCCAGAGTTAAAAGGCTGTCGTGACTTTTTTTCCTTCCAGTATTCATAAGCTGTATCACGCTGTCAAATTATATTTCATTTTGCACACATAAACAGTTCAAAAACACCTGAATTCTGCTCTTGTTGTGTTCTAATGGGTGGATTCGTGCAATTCGCTGTGATATTATTTTTGGAAGCGCTCATTTCTCTCTCGTCTTTCTCTCTGTTCTTTGGCCAGAGACATAATTTACGTTATAAAACGTATTCTTAAAATACACATTTCTGTTTTAATAAATGGTCATATTAAATCATAGCATAACACATAAGTAGGTACAAAAATAATCAGTGATGCATGCGACCCTTTTGGTCTCAGTGTAGCTCCCTGCTTTACCATGTTATGCAACGCTGAGCAATCGCTGCGATGTTCAGCCTGACAGATAAATCTCACAAGCACATATAAACACTCATTTTCATGTGTATAATATATTCTTCTAATTGTTTTGTGCCGTTTCGCTGCAGTGTTTTAATGTGAAAGGCTGTAATTTCTCTGTGGACTTCAAGTGTTCAGAGAAATACATCGCTAGCTCGCGGGCAGTTGGCTGCCGCGAATATATCATGTTATTACTTTAAACAGTTCAGAAACATCTGAATTTAGCTCTTGGTGTGCTCTAACGTGTGGATTGCGTGCAATCGCCGTCTTAAAAGGTCTTAAATAAGAATAAATTCGCTCGTTGTGAGCTCTAAGAGACAATGCCTCCAGCAGCTGACCAGCCGTGATTCTTCTCTCGTCTGACTGGTCTCTGCCCAGAAATAAATTATTAATGAGCCCTGACCCCTATCAGATATGTTGGTTTAGCTTGTCAGTTTGAGGGAAATTGTATTATTTACTTGTATTTTTAACCAATGTAAAAGTGAAAGTAAACAAAACTCCGGGTATTGCAACCAGTAGGGGCGCGATTTTTCTCAGACAATGTAAGTCTATGGGTAATGAATTTTGACATTTAAAAATTAATAAAAAAAAAAACTTTAAGTCTGATCATTCTGAAAAGATATAGCAACCTGCACCGCTCTATCCCGCAGGTGTCTGCCGAGTTTGGGGCTTGTGGCTTTAAAGCCCTAGGAGGAGTAGCGTTCAGAATTTCTGTGTCAGAAAAATAATTATAAGAAAAAGAAGAAGTTTAAATAGCATAACAGTATGTTGGCTTGTTGCCAAGCCAACATAATAATAAGATTAAATAGTAGATCAGTAAGTTGGCTTTTTCAAGCCAACTTAATTATGTGCTCATGTACTGCATTTTAATGCAGCCAAAATACTTAATAAAATGTTTTTTTCTATTATATGTTAATGTTTCTGTTGTCCGACAATGGAATTAATATTATAATGACTGAAACGCTGTCCATTAAGACTAAATAACCAGCTCTTAAAGATGTTAATCTCTGCACTAAAATCCTATTCACAACATTGTTTAATGAGATCACATACACATAAGATTAAGACAATGGTTGTACTGTGATTTTGGCTATACTTGTATGTAAAATAGAGTCGGAAGAAACAGAATATCTTTTTTTAACTGAAAGTGCTGCTCCTCTCTGCTCGTTGAATAGAGCAGATGCAGAGAGAGAGAGGCGTGTGCGCGCGCTGGGAGAAAGAGAGAGAGAGAGAGAGAGAGAGAGAGAGAGACAGATCGTGCGGCAGTACCGGAGAGTCTCATAGACTAAATAAGGTCTGTCAAAAAAAGTCGCTAGATTTGTCGATAGTCCCTTTTTTGGAAAAAAGTCGCTAAATCTAACGACAAAGTTGCTAAGTTGGCAACACTGGTTCCTGTCGCTCAAGTGGTAGAGCATTGTATTAGCAAGCACAGGGTTGGGGGTTCAAATCCCAAGGAACACATGTTAGGAGAAATTGTTAGCCTGAATGCAAATGTAAGTCTCTTTGGATAAAAGCGTCTGCTAAATGAAATCCATAAACATGCTTGCAAACAGAATCGCAAAGTAGATTTTAAACAAATCAACTAGTGAATTACCCACTGCTTTAAAACAGGTATATTTTGGACATTATCCAAGTTAAATGCATAAGCACACAAACACATTAAGTAACATTAAATCTTACTGAAAATGGCCGATTAAGCAGTTCATATTCTGAAACTTATTTCTAGGTTGTGTTCTGTGTACATTTAATTACATTTGGATGTAAATGGTCTTTTTTTCTGACATAAATGTAAAACACTGTGCTGCTGAGGGAGCATCTAATGGATCACCTTTACGGTGCTGTCGGGGTCTGGAGTCTACCTTCATCTCTCTTTATTTTGGTTAGGTACAGATCCTCTGCAGTTGTTGTATGTTGTTAAAAATAAAACACACTAAATATCCATTTATGTCGTGCAACAGCATGCAACAGGCAAGCATAAGCTTTATCCGCCAAAATGCAGATTCGTCACGCGCCAACATCTTACGCAAGTAAGATTGGGAAAACCTGTTAGTAAGTTTGATTTTATTTATTAATTTACTTACAATAAATAACAGTAAAATATATTAAATTAACTACATTATGTGCATACGCACTTTTGAGCTGAAAATATTATTAATAAAAAAATATATATTTAGTCAAATCTTTCAGTTGTTGGGGGGGACAAGGCCTCAATCTCTGCCTATGTTTCTACTATGTTAAAATAGCAGGACATTTTGCTAATTACCTTTTGCAAATAGTGGAAATTAAAAGCACATCAATATATACATATTCCGTATTTTACATATCAGTATATGTAATACATTATAAACGAGTATGCAATAACTGTTGAGTGTAAATTTTAATTAAAATTATTAAAGGCATGCCATCATATTGGGAAAAAAGCCCTCCCTACACCTACCCTAACCCTACCTGATACTTTATTTTCAACTTTTTGATGATTTTCTTCAATTTATATATATATATATTTTATATATAAACAAATTATTTTCTGATGCAGATTCCAACCCAGGTTGATAGCGTCAAAATGAATAGAATGTCAAAGTCTTTACCACCACTGGATTTGACTGTTAGCAATAGTTTTTTTTTTAATATTGACTAGCACAATCATAATCCACCAACAATACTACTTGAACTTGTTTAGTGTAAAATAGACACCTTTTTTTTTCAACAATTAAACAAATGCCCACAGAAAAAAAAAAAACGGGGTGCTGCAGCACTCACAGCACCTACGCTTCCCACGACTATGTATAAGATACTGTGCAAATAGAATTTCCAGTGTAAACTTTTATACAGAATACCACTGTAGTACTTCTTATTTCCTATCTTATTTATTTATTTATTATTTAAATAAATGAAGTTTGATGTATCCCTTGATAATTATATCACAAAGTAAAGTAAGTGCATGGAAGTAATGATACAATTATTATTGTTTACTCATTATTAATGTAATTATATTGCTCTTTACTGTTTGTAGAAGATATTCCCCTGCACACCTTACTTAAGATACCTGTCAAGTGTCTACTAGAGATGCATACAAATTTCTCCACTTCTCTATTACTCAAGCATGTCTACTGGCATTGTTTGCAGAGTCGGATGACATCTCGTTCTTTTTAAACAATATCACTTAGGACTAAGTTAGTGTTCCACTAACCTGCAGCACAGCAGTAACCTGACAGACTTCAAACAATTCCTTTAAATATGCTTTAATTACTGCCAGATGGACCTCATACCAATCACAGAGAATCCGTACCTCAAAAGGAATGCAATAGTTTATTTAGCATATAGGTGCATTGCAAAGATGACAACCCCCCTTCTGTTACACTTCCATAATACAAATTATGTTGCTAGATCCCCCCCCCCCCCCCCCCCCAAGGCAATAAAAGAGATGCGATGTTAAGTGTGTGTGTGTGTTTGTAGATTATCTGGCTGTATGGTGACAGAGGAAGGCTGTTGTTTTCTGGCTTCAGCTCTGAGTTTAAACCCCTCACACCTGAGAGAGCTGGATCTGAGCTACAATCACCCAGGACAATCATTAGTCAAGCTGCTCTCTGATCCATACTACAGACTGGACACACTCAAGTATGTTCAACACTAACAATGTATGTTATAAGATTGTATTGCAAAAATGTAACAAACTAGCTGATCTTCTGAAGGCGACAGAGTAAAATTATGTTGTTTGATGCATCTCTTTGTCAACAATAAACCAATAAAATAGATTGTGAGAAAATAAGAGCATGAAAAACAGTGTTTCTGAACAACCATATAGTCTTTCATTTGGCAAAAAAAAAAATTCTCCCTTACATAAATTGAGTGTGATCTTTTGTTTGTGTCATCTTTTGTTTTTATAGTCTGGATCATGGAGGAGAGATCAGGATTAAACCAGGACTAAAGAAATGTAGGTCTCTATCTCTCTCTATAAATCTCATTCTCACTCACAATCTCACTCACACACACATAGCTCAGTCATTTGTTTTATGTTATAAGTGTTAAAGTCTCTCTTCTTGTGTTCAGATGCATGTGATCTCACACTGGATTTAAACACCGCACACACTCAACTTGCCCTGTATGAGATGAACAGAACAGTGGAATTTGTGAGAGAGAAGCAGCCGTATCCTGATAATCCCGACAGATTTGATAACTGTAATCAGGTTCTGTGTAGAGAGAGTCTGTCTGGACGCTGTTACTGGGAGGCTGAATGGTGTGGGAGGGCAGTTTCTGTATCAGTGACATATAAAGGAATCAGCAGGAAAGAATGCAGTGATGACTGCTGGTTTGGATTCAATGACAAGTCTTGGAGTCTAAACTGGTTTATTGACAGATTCTCTGCCCGTCACAATAATAAGTGCACAGAAATATCTGTCCCTTCACATCACTCTAACAGAGTAGGAGTGTATCTGAACTCGTCAGCTGGCATTCTGTCCTTCTACAGCGTCTCTGACACACACACACGCACACACTTACACACATTCACCAGCACATTCACTGAACCCCTCTATGCTGGATTTACAGTTTTTTATGATTCTTCAGTGTCTCTGTGTGAGATTAACCATTAAAGACAGACAGTCACTCAAAGCTAAAAATAACTTTTTTTAACTGCTAATACAATCTGAATGCTTTAAAGAGTCATTAGTATGAGATTCTCTTCTGTTCAGAGGTATTTATTTCAAATATGTCGTGTAACAGTCTCAGTTGGACATTCAGCGGCTCCATAGTTAATGTGGTCATATTTTGATCAGTAATGGTTTATCAAGTCTGTTCTTCTGAGCAAAACAGGAGTGACTGTTGATGCTAAGATACCCAGATTGGTTCATACTGTCATCTACTCAGTAAAGGTAGGTTTTGGTTTTCTTTGGAAATCTGAACAAATGCAATGTGAAAGTAGTAGTGTAGATGCATATAAAACACAAAATAACAGATTTGCATGACAGTACATTCGGACAAAGCATAGCAAAACAGATAGGGTGCACGAAACCAAAAACAAGAATGAAACAGCAGTACATATCAGATAAAGCAATGAAATCAAGTAGCTAGGCAATATCCCAGTAGGATACCTTTAATTCAGATGTCTGGTGCAGTGAGGAGGAGTACTGCCAAGGGATCAGTCCATCTGGTGGTTTTATCATGTAAATAAATAAGTTTATACTTTGTGAGGATCTGTTTAATTGCACTCAGTATATTTATCACTCATTTTGTGTGTAATTTATAAAAATCATTTGGACTGTTTATATTTTTGTTTTGTTTATATTTTTGTTGTTTTTACTATTTACTACCTTGATTGTGTTTGTTGTTTATGTTCAGATTGAAAATATATCTCTTAAAAAAGCCACTTTTGCTTCCGTGTTCTGTTATTATATAATAATCTTTATTATATTATGAAACTTTACCCCCTGAATGTTTTGGACACTTCTTGTCAGTAAATAAAATAGTTTTTCCACTGAAAATGCCAATAATTATATTGTTATAGCTTGCTATAAATTGCTTATGGAATTGTAGTTGTAGAAATAATTTCATTCGGAATTGTGTAACATTTTAAAGTATAACTAAAGAAGAAGAAGAAAAATTGTTGCTAATGTTTTTCTTAAAATGTCTGTCAAATTCAACCATTTGTAAGAAAGCAAATGTAAAATTGGGACTTTAAATCAATTAACGTGAAACTTCAAGTTCTTAATATATGGCATCTGATGCCGACTGCTAAAATACAGTAAGTTTGAAAAACAAAGTACAGACAGGTCATGTGCCCCAAACGTTCTTTTTGAAGGGTGAAACAGCTTCCTGTGAGAAACAACTGAGACACACAGGCTGATTCATTATATTTTTACAGTTTTCTATAATATTCCAATCGTTTAAGACATTGTGGTTTTTACATAAGTAATATGTGATTTCCAAAGCTATTTTTTCAACAAAAAAATATCATCTTACACTATATTTCTTCCTTAATAATCCTAATTTTAATTTTATTATTGATTTGCTGATTACTAAATATGATTAACTTTAGTTTGCTTAAATTCAGTGATAGACTGTTAACATCAAAACATTCTCTTAAAATTCATTTGTCTTACAATCACAGTGAAACTGATTGTTCAATAGAAATGAAGATGTGGGTCAAATTAAATGATACATTTGTGTTAAGAAAATTGTAGTGATTGTTATGTTTTGATCGGTTCCATGACCAATTTCAAAATCAGTAACATGATGGTTTGGTATTTTTAATATCAAATGAGTGTGTTAATCCTGTGCAATATGTTTATCTCAACACCAGAGGTTATTTTTATTTATTTATTCTTAAGATAGATAGATAGATAGATAGATAGATAGATAGATAGATAGATAGATAGATAGATAGATAGATAGATAGATAGATAGATAGATAGATAGATAGATAGATAGATAGATAGATTGCAACGTTGCAGGTTGACACTGCTCTTTATTGACACTGATTTATGAAGATTTTTGAAATATGAAATATGCAAGTATGAAATATGGTTGAAGTAACCATAAAAAAGTTGGTTTTATTTCCCTTTTATGGCCAAATTTAAACAATAATAAAAAAAGAAAATAATGAATTAAAATAGTAATTATGTTTTTGCTCTGATAAAATATGACAACAAATGATATTGACAACATTACTAAAATTTTAATTCCTAAAATTATACTTTAGTGAGATTTAAATTAAAATAAAAACATAAATTCTTATAATATTATTAAAATATTGAAATATTAAATATATATTTAAAATAGTAAAATAAAATGTAACATAAAATCATCAGACCAATTTTGGCCGATAGAAAAGTTGTCACTACTTGCCATTTATGAAAAATACCCTTATCCAGTGAGCAGTTCAACATTTAATTTAAAATCTGCCTTTATTATGTTATAAAGACACTTATCTTATCCATGTGTTTTATCGTGCACTGTAAAATGCAGACTGACATGCAAATGTTGAAATTGAAGATTGGAGAATAAAATTCACAAAACTCATCCTAATGCGAGACAGTTTTACATTTTAGACAGGATTCATCAAACGTTCCTTCAGTGGAGCAATGCAGAAGATACGTTTCCCTCCAGCCGAGTCTTTGCTGTAGGCCTTATCCTCTTTTGACTGAACAAACAGGTTAAAATGGACAAAGAGGGAGAGGTTTGCAGATTAATGATGCACACAAACGTATTTCATAACAACAGCTGGCATTTTAAACAACATAAATCTTTTACTGTTGCACAGTATATCTGTGAGAGGATGTGATATTTGCCGCATACTGTTATGAAATATGATATTCAACATTCATTCAAACCATTTATTGTATTGTATGCAACAGATTCTGTAGGATATGTTGAATTAGTTTAAATAATCTAAATAGTGTTTGATCACAACACTAACATTAAATATGAACATTAATAGTAATGCTTATCTTGACAAACGCCACTTTTATTAACAGCAGTATTATTATTAATTAGGTGTCATATTTGAGGCTGTTCCTGACCTTCTATGAACTTCGCCCCAGGCTCTAAGATCTCAAACAGAAGGATAAAAAAAAAAAACAGTGTTCGTCTTTGGGAAAACCGGTTTGAACTGCTTGGAAGTATTGGCAGTACCATGTGGGGTTCCTCAGGGATCAATTATAGGACCACTGCTTTTTAATCTATGTATGTTACCTCTCGGTCACATCATCAAGAGGCATGGTACAGTATCTCTTTTCATAGCTATGCTGATGACACACAGTTGTATGTAGCCATGTCTCCTGATGACCCTTTGCAAATCGATACACTGCCAAATTGCTTCCAAGACATACATTTTTGGATGTCACAAAAATTCTTACTCAACCAAGATAAAACTGAAGTACTGATTATTGGATCAAAAGCGCAGAGTGTAATTCACCCCTAAATTAAATATACACTGATCAAACCCTAACAATGTGGCAGCTCTTTGTCTGAGCTGTCTTTATCATCTGAAGAACATTGCTAAAGTAAGGCATTTCTTTCTCTGAGCAACACAGAAAAAAATAATGCATGCATTTATAACTTGACTATTGTAATCCTCTTCATATTGTTCTACCAAAGTATATATTTTTAGTCTCTAGTTCTCTAAAGAACTAGTATATTTTATACATTTTTATACATTTTATACAATGTTTTGTTTTGCATCATTTTTAATGATTTATTTATATTTTAATCTTTATAAATGTTATTATTATCCATGTATTTTAATAGGTCTATTTTATTTTAATTCTTTTTAGTTACATTATTTTCTGTTTAGTTACATTTTATGAATTGCTGTATCATTGTTCCTTCATGTCTGTAAAGCACTTTGAATTGCATTAACCTATTTAGAAACCGGTTATATAAATAAAATTAGCTTGATTGCTAGTTTTTTGTTAAAAATGATTGTGGCATTTTTTATTCATCTCTGATAAAATATGTTTTAATCATACTAATACTTAGTGGCAACTGTGGAAGGTTTTTAGTTTCACTGCAAAAATAAATAAATATTAAATATACTATAATGCAGCTCGTTTTTAATGTCATTAAAATACAAATTATATATATATATATATATATATATATATATATATATATATATATATATATATATATATGTATATGTATATGTATATGTATATATATATATATATATATATATATATATATATATATATATATAATATTTCAATATTTGAATTTCTTCAATAAAATAATCAAGTATTGTTTGTTGTTGTTTTATTGACTCAAGTTCAGTTGTATGAAACAAACATTCAGCTCTAATGAAATAAAAGACACAGATGGAAATAAAAACAGCTGATAAGACACCCATTAGGTAAGTATTCAGATAATACAAGTAAAATTCAAGAAATAAATGACAAAGGTATTTTGAACATTTACAATTGTAACTGTCCCCCCAAATTATAGAAGTGTGTCATATCGAACACAAACTGTACAGATGATTGTTAAGATGAACTCAAAGCTTTAATTTTGAATTCAATGCAATGAAAGCACAACATCAGAGATGTTTTAAAAAATACCTTTATCCTTTAATATTTGATCATCTATAAAAGCACTCACAATCATTCGTGTAAGATAAATCTGTGTGCTGTGTTAGCACAGGGAGAACCGGCGAGAGTTGATGTTCATCTTGGTGACCCCGATGACCTTGAGTGACTCTGAGAGACCTAATCCAGGAGACATGGGGACATCACACAGGTCAGACATATCGTCCCGCTCCTCCAGCTCAAACGTGGCATCGTTCAGCATCTTGCGGTGCTGGTGACATGTCTGCACGATTCTCAGGCTGTTGATGTCAGTGCGCAGGTTCATTAGCTGATGCGCGAGCTGCTGATCCTGCAAACGCATCTCTGCCTGAAGCAGGAGGGTAAAGCACACACAGTTAAAACTTTCCTTGAATTCTGTATATGTAATGCAATTTATTGCAAGCCAGTACTGCAGTACTTATGCAGTAAATGGAGTTGTAATACTAATAATTTTAAAATTATTTAACTTTATTTTTTTTCCCAGTACTATTTATATTGTTACCAGCAGGTGGTGCCGTCAAATGTCCATGAATCAGTGATTGATTACAAATGGTCAGTATATAAAAATGCTGATCCAAATAAATAATAGTAAAAATATAAATTTTTAATAAAAATAATTTATAAAAATTGATATATATTTTTTTTTTAATCAAATTCAGGTTCAGTAAAAAATGTTTTTTTTTTTTAAAATACAAAAAAAAAAAAAGTCACAATGTAAATGGCCGCTGATATAACAAATCTGGGAGAAACAAAATTATTTAGATATATAAATGCCAACAAATTAAGTTAAATAAAATTATTAATAGTTCATTACACTACAGGAATAATAGTAAAAAGATTTTTTTAATTGATACAAATCAAAAATCTTAATTCATTTAGCTTTTTAGCTTAATAAATGAATAAATAAATAAATAAATCTGCTTTGTTTTTAAATAAAAACACTTTGTGTGTTTGTATAAACATGTACATACATATACATATATATATATATATATATATATATATATATATATATATATATATATATATATATATATATATATACATATACATATACATACAAGATTATTTTTCTAAATTAAGTATTTTATATATCTGTTTTACACACTAAAGTTTTTTTTTTATTTTAACTACAGTGTATACATTTTTTCCCCACAAATGACACCAAATCAGATTTATTTATTTGTTTTTCATTTATTAACACAGAAACCATGTTGAAAAACTCACCAGCTCGTTCCTGAGCCACTCCAGTGCTTGGTCTATACTTCCAAATCCCAGTGTGTTTCCTAACGCCTTCCTCCCTTCATGGAGCACACTAACAGGACCTGATGTTGTCTGTTTCTCTGTGTCACCGGCGGCCGCTGGCAGCTCTGAGTCTCTGTGGCTCTGGACAAGCATCGCCTCCAGCTGCGCTCTCCAGTCCAGGTAAGACGGCTTTCTGGTCTCCAGCTTCAGCTTCTCAGTCAAAGCCTTCAGACTGGAGAGGTGATCGACCTGTGACGTAACGAGGCTTTCTGGGGTCTTAGATGCATGGGACATTTCCACTGGCTTTTCACAGCGTTGCTTGCAGGAAAACTAAAATGTGTTTTAGTTTAGCAGACCAACATCACTAGATATAGTTTAAGTAACCTGGATCCATGGATGCAAAAATGCAAATATCTTTTGCTTTAGAGAACTTTTATTTTAACTTTTTTTTTTTATTCTTTTCTCTCAGTGTCGTCGAACTTCTTTTTCAGTTTCTCCAAACAAGACTTGCAGACAATGTTTCACTTCTGAGACTGCTGAAATAATGAGGCATCTGAAACACAAATAACATCGAACCATGCAACAAGTAAATATCACAATCTACTGTATGTTTTAATATGCTGTCGTATGATATAAAATGTAAAAATTGTCTTATAAAGAAACACACCTGTGCAGCTCTGTAACGATAATGACAAGTTTATTTCAACAGTAGTGCTTGTTTTACTAGTTAGTCTTCTTTTATAAAAACGACTTCCTTATAACTTTGTTCTTGACTCATTGTTTGCTCTTGTAAAATGACAGGCACTAATCCTTGTGCATAATATATCAGAGAAAACAAACTCTCAAGAAAATGGGTCAAAACTCAAAACAGGGGCCTATAATAACAATCTAAGCGCATGATCTAAAGCCATGGTGCAGGTGCACTCAGGGCCCTATCATTCACCAGCGCAAGTGTGTTTTCTAGTTTCAGCCCAATGCAGTTCTCATTTTCCTGCCCTGAGCCAAGTTGTTTAAATAGAAAATGCATTTGCACCCATAGGCGTGCTGGAAAAAATATAAATGTGTTGAGGCACATTGTTTGTGCGTTGTTATTTTGAGGAGCTGAAAATAGACTGCGCCACAGACCAACACAAACCTGGTCCTAAAGTCTGGCACAATATTTTTTCTTTCTTATTTAAAAGAGTGCCCTAGTAATATACAGCTATAGGCGGGTGCACAACGCACCAACTTTGCTTATTACACACACAGGTACACACAGCAGCACACAAACATTTATTTAAAAAAAAAAATTACATTCCACCATGTAAATAGCAAACCTGCCATGGCACGAGTGCAACTGGCTTTTAGTGGGATGGGAGATAAGACTCTGATTAATTTATTGCACGTTATGTCATAAAAACACCCATTACTCATTAAGAGAATTGGGACAACCTGTTTAGACCGTGCACATTGTCCCTATTCTCTTCATGAGTAATGGGTGTTTTTGGGGTGTAACGTGTAATTAACCAGCCCATCCCCTTTAATTGGCAGTTGCGCTCATGAAAAAGCAGATTTGCTATTTACACGGTGCTTGTGTGTGAACAAATAGTTAGCCTGTTTCTGATACATGCAATGTATTCATTATTTTTGTTTTTCACCTTTGTTTCTGTGTAAATAATTAATTAATAAATAAATCTGCGTTATGTTCTGTTTTCATTTTAAATTTTAGTAATTCACACGGACCCTTTTTTTTGTGTGTTTTGTCATTTTTATTATTTATTTTTAAAATGCCTTTATAGTTTTATTTTTAATTTATAGTTTTAGTTAAGTACTTCAACTTAAACTAGTGAAAATTAGAAATGTTGCCCTGGCAGTCAGTTAGCGGAAATAAAATGAGTTTACAGTTTTTTATATTTTAGCTTATTTTAGCTTATTAGTTTACTTTATTTCAAGTAATGAATGAGTTGACGTGTCCATAATGCATGAGTTAACAGCAGCTTTTGTATTAATGGATGAACAGATGCATTGTAACCAGAACACAGTATTTATTGTGCTAACAATTTGTCTGTTTTTTTTACACGGCAGGTGATTTGTGATATCATGCAATCAATTAATTACAGTCAGGAGATTCCCATATACCTCTGTCATGACAGTGTCACTTAAGGAGAAATTTCGAAATGGTTCCAAAGTTCTAATAACATTCTTTTTGGAATTCTGACAAGCAGCACTGTTACAATGTTAAGAGTTTCTTCGAATGCACTGAGTCATATATAGAAGCAGACTGTTTACATGTGATACTGGTGACAGTCTGCTGGACTCATATGACTGTGGAGGAGTTTGAGCACTGAACTAGGACACAGCAGCAGCTGCCTGCTAAACTGGGAACCCCTCGAGTCCATCGTGTCTCTGAGTGATTCTAGTTCTCATCAACCAGAGCAGACCAGTCAAACACCTAATGTGACCAAATCAAATCATACGATCATATCTTATCAGCATCACACTATGCAAATTCTGTTCCCTGTGCTTAAAAGAAAAGTTCACCCAAAATGAACAATTGCTGAAAAAATACTCAATCTCAGGCCGTGCGAAATCTGAGTTTGTTTCTTCATCAGATTTGGAGAAATGTAGCATTGCATCACTTTCTCAACAAATGATTCTCTGCAGTGAATGGGTGCCATCCGAATGAGAGTCCAAACAGCTGATAAAAACAATAAAAGTAATCGAACACTACTCCAGTCCATCAGTTAACACCCTTTAAGCAAATCCATCATTAATATATGTTTCTGACCAAAATTTTGGTCCATAATCCATAATAATGCTTCCATCATGGTGAACAAGTCTTAAACTGTTTTCATTAGTAAGTGCTTGATCTGTGCAGATGTCTCTCCAGATTCAGATGAGATTACTTTCACTAAAGAAAATATTATGGATTATGGATACTTTAGCTGAAAGCAACCGTCCGAAAGTCTTAACTTCACAAGATGTTAAACAATGTACATATTTGATGGAGTCAGTTTCCAGCAAAGTTTCATTTTTGGGTGAACTATTCCTTTAAAAGGGGGAATCCTCTAGTGACAGACTTTCCACAAGACTGTGTGAGAAATGCAACTCATTATATTAGAAATTCAAGAAAAATACTTGGAGGACCAACTAAAGAAAAAGTTGGCTAAGTAAACAGAGAGTCCACTGTGGAAAATGTAATGGATGAAATGGCTACAAATAGTTTCCCGCTGTTCAGTATTTTTGCAATGTTCTGATTCGTGGAAAAGTCCCCATTACACTGAGCAACAGGACGCTGTCCCTCAAAAAGAAAGAATACAATAAGAACATGCAGAGAGTCTGTTGACCTTTGTCATGGTGCCTAAACCACTCAGAAAAGGGAGCCTTGCGAAAATTGTGTGTACTTACATATATTATATAATTACAACTTTTAATATTTAAAATACAAAAAATATTTTACAAATTCTAAATAAAAATGTTATTAATATTTATTTTATATTATTTTATTCATTATTTACTTTTTAGATTATCTCATTTATTATCTTTCGTTTCATGAAAGATAATTTAGGTAAAAAAACAAAAATAATAATAAATAAAAAACAGCCTTAATTAATACACAGATCTCTCTAAAAACTAATATTCGTGTTTTCTTAAAGGATGGAAAGCTCGAAATCAGCCGTGATGTCATTTCTACAAATACAGTATCAGCACAGAGGAAATATTACAGACGACACGCTGAGAAAACACACCAGTCAAGAACTGCATTCCACTGACAGAGCTTGCGTGATCCCTCTGTATGTTACTATTATAGAGATATGAGGAATAAAAATGTGTTAATAACAACCTACCTTCACCAAACCGCATTAAACACGGAGTCAAACCCATCTGCTGCGAATGAACGCGTCCGTGCCGCGTCGCGTCTAGGAGGTCGTTCATTGGTCGACTGGGTACTGATGAAGCCGCGTAGCGCGGCGCTCATTATAATACGAGCGCTCTGATTGGTCAACTTCGCTTGTTATGTTTGCGTCGCGTCACACTGGAACGTTTTTATGAACTTTCCGTGTCAAACGCATCAAGAAGCGTTGGAATGCGTATTTTATATTATTAATAAGTGCGTATGTTTGAAAACTAAAGTATCAGAATGGTGTAGAAAAATCTGCGTCCTTCCTTAGCGGAGCTGGTTGTCACATTTGTCACTCAGATGCTAGATTTATTTATTTATTTTTAATGTAAAATGTTGTATAGAAACAAACCTTTAAGCTGTCTGTGTGGTTTTATTGTTTATTCAACAGCTATCAAAAATATGATATTGGATTTTCGGAAGAGAAAATTAAATATAAAATATTCAGTCTTAAGAAGATGTATTATTTTCACATTAGCTGTGCTTAATTCAAACAAATGTCGTATAAACAATAAATAAATAAAAATAGTAACTGTAGATCAGTGCTTATGAAAAGTGAATTGCACCTGCAGTGGGACGTACCTCGCGTCTATTGGCTGCTGGATCTGTCAGTCATGCGGTGACGTCATGTGGGTATTGTGTTTGAGGAAACGCAAGAAACTGCATCGAACCTGAAACATATTTGACTTTCTTAAATCATATCGACATCAACGAAGAGTTTAATGTGACTGCACTTAAAATATACGATTTCCAACGTCCCGAGCAAAAAAGGTATGCTAACATTTCGTCTGTTTTGAGTTCATTAATGGCTAAGTTTGGGTTAGCGTCATTGAACATGTATGTCATAATCAATGCATCATCAGTAATAATGTTATCAGATCCGTGTTCAGTGATAAACTGTCAAATTTTCCTTTTAAGTTGCAGTTTTTTGTAGTTTGTTGAAACCATTTTGTCTTTGAAAGGGCAGGTGGACGTTATATAGAATATCAGTGTATTATAAATGAGTTTTGATCAGGCCTCTATTGATTATTAGTTATTGATCTGCTCCATTGTATGTTTTGCACAAGCTCAATATCAGCATGAGATTAGAAGCACCTAATTTGTCCTCAGGTGTTTCCTGTAATGCTTCCTTGTTACACAAAACACATAAACAAAAGTTCTACTTATGAAATATATAGAGATGTTAATAATTATATGTCATTTTTTTTCTTAGTTAAATTAAGGGAAATCTGACATTTATTAGGTGAAACTTCCTCTGGACTGTCCAGTATTGACTAACAGTTGAAGTTCCTGGTCATGTGGTCAGAGCTGCAATACGTTTATAAATACATGCATGTGATTCTTCAAGAAAAATGTATTTATTATATATATCGTGTGATGGTTTGATAATACTTATTTAACACTTATTTAAATGGACTTTGAATTAAAATGATAAAAAAAAAAAAACTTTTTTTAAACGAAATACTTGATTAAAAAAAGTATAATTATTACTGAGACCTCAACTAGTAATTATTTTGATAATTGATTAATCAGTGAATCAGTTGTTTATACAGTATATATGAAAACTAAATTCATTTCAATGCATCATTTAATATGAAAACATTATGTGCAATGAAACATTATGTGAAGTTATCTGACTTGATTATCAATTATTAGTCTTTATATTTCATCTAGTTGTCCCTAAGTCTCTCCCTATAGCATTAAATCAACACTATGACTGCAGTTAAAATATTTAATATCCTCTGCATTCATAATTGTCTTAAACATAATAATAAAACTACTAATGAAAGCAGTTTTTGTGGAAAACAGTATGTGCAAGTGTTGCATGTATGACATATATTGACATTTTTAAAAAGTTGCCTTTACAACAACCTAAATTAGTTAACGTTTTAGTAATTTTATTGCTTTTTTGTCATTTTTTATGTATGTACATAGTTTATTAGTTTATTTGTTTTAATTTATTTTAGTACTTCAACTTAAAATAAATAAAAATTAAAAATGCCAGCTATCTAAAATAAGGAAGAATAAGTTAATGTTGTGTTTTTGTCTTTTGTCCTTTGGCAACCGGTTGAAATAAAGTGAGTTTTAAGTTAAGTTTAAGTTGTGCATGTGGTCAGTAAAGTTCAGGGTGGGTTAGTAATAGTTTGTAACATGCACAAGTTAAGTAGAGTCATAGTCTGCTGAAAAGAGTGTCTGTTAATGAGGAAATGCTGACTTGTGGGTAAAAATTCATTTAATTGTGGGACTTTAACTTGAACAAGCGGTGGTCTGTCTCTCTGTTATAAATTGCCAGTGAGGAAAGTGACTGCCACATCCGCAGCTCAGGATGCAGGTCAGCGGTCATCTCTGCGCTCTCATCGCCTGTTTTGGATTAACCCTGTCAGCGCTGGCCGGAAACCAAACGCGACTGGATTCTGGAAACACTGCGCCGCCGCTCCTCTTGGTGTCGTTTGATGGTTTCCGCGCAGACTACCTAAAGAAATACTCCTTTCCCAATCTGGAGAAGTTCTTCTCTGAAGGCGTCCTTGTGCACGAGCTGACCAATGTGTTCATAACGAAAACCTTCCCCAATCATTACAGTCTAGTCACGGGCCTGTACGCCGAGAGCCACGGCATGCTTGCCAGTGTTATGTACGACTCAGTGTCCAAAAAGACATTCTCCATTCAGAACGACAGTGACCCTTTCTGGTGGAACGAAGCCACTCCGATCTGGGTGTCCGTGGAGGAGTCTGGGTCCAAGGCAGCCGCTGCAATGTGGCCAGGAACGGACGTCAATATCCAAAACCACACGTTAACTTACCAGTTCGAATACGACCCCAAGGTGACTTTCCAAGAAAGGCTGGGAAACCTCACGCAGTGGATGACCGCAGACAAATCAGTGAAGTTTTCCGCTCTGTATTGGGAAGAGCCCGACCGGAGCGGACACATGTACGGCCCGGATAACACCACAGAGATGAGCAGGGTTTTAAAGGAAGTGGATGGTCACATTGGCTTCCTGATGGAGCAGCTCAACAGAACGGGATTATGGGGGAAGATAAACGTCATCATCACTAGTGATCACGGCATGGCGCAGTGTTCTCAAGAGCGTCTTATTAAACTGGATGACTGCATCCATCCGAGCAGCTACAAGGTGGTGGATCTTACTCCTGTGGCCGCCATAATCCCACTGGAAGGTACTTCTTGATTTTTTTATACTATGTTTAATTCATTCATTGTTTTCCATAGTGAACTGTGATTTTGTTGCTATATAGGTTTTTTTTTTAAGAGTTTAGGGAGACCATTGACCAGTATGTACATGAAAAATGGGATATTAAGAATGTGTTTTATATATGCATGTACTGTATATGTATATGTGACCACAAAACCGCTCATAAGAGTCAATTCCTTAAAATTTAGATTTCAGCATCTGAAAGCTGAATAAACAAGCTTTCCATAAATCCATTGATGTATGGTTTATTAGGATCGGACAATATTTGGCTGAGATAAAACTATTTCGAAATCTGGAATCTGAGTGCAAAAAAAATCGAAATATTGAGAAAATTATCTTTAAATTGTCCAAATGAATTCTTAGCAATGCATGTTACTAATCAAAAATTTAGTTTTGATATATTTACGGTAGGAAATTGACAAAATATCTTCATGGATCATGATCTTTACTTAATATCTTAATGATTTTTGGCATTACATTTTTCTTTATAATTTTGACCCGTACAATCTTTTTTGGCTATCTTAGCTCGATTTTATGCTTTTTACTTCGTTTATATTAATTCCACAATCCCCCAATGTTTCCTTCCAAAGTCCAAAGATTTTATCTGGACCTGCGAATAAGCATGTTTCCTCATAATTACTTTATTATTATTTTAATTTAATTGACAGATAATTCGACTGTGTACAAAAACCTGTCCAGCTGTCACCATCACATGAAAGCGTACCTGAAAGACGATGTTCCCGATCAGTTGCACTACAAAAACAATGAAAGGATCCAGCCGATCCTTCTGGTGGCGGATGAAGGCTGGACGATTGTCAAAAATGGCAAACTCCCGCGCCGTAAGTGTTCCCACGAAAGCAATGTTTGAGTCTGAATTTGCATTGAATCAATCAAATTCAATTGAATTCATTGATAGCATTCATAAAACTGCTTATTGTGGCAATTGTGAATTGTTTTCATGAGTTTATTTTCGTTCGCAGTGGGCGATCATGGCTATGACAATACGCTTCCCAGCATGCACCCCTTCCTGGCCGCCCATGGGCCTGCGTTCCGCAAAGGCTACAAGATGTCGAGCATTAACAGCGTGGATCTCTACCCGCTCATGTGCCACCTCGTGGGCGTCCCTCCGAAGCCCAACAACGGCAGCTTCGCTCACGTGCGCTGTGCGCTAGCTAACGAGCAGTGCGGAGAGCTAGCGCTAGCGGTGGGCCTCGTCATCGGGGTTCTGATCATCCTGACCATCTTCACCTGTCTCTTCAAGCTGATGAAGAACAGAGATGTCTCGTCTCCTCGTCCGTTCGCCCGCTTGGAGTTAGAGGACGACGGTGATGATGAGCCGCTGCTGGAATGAAGCCTGTTATTAGGTGTTAGCAGGTAAAGCGACTTGATTCAAACACATACGTTAAAGGAATCGTTTACTGACCTACAGTTTAAGGTGAACTGTTCCTTTAAATGAAAATGAAATGCTGCAGAGATCATACTGAAACTGAAAGAGAGAAATGGAGCCATTGTAAAGCCAGTAACATACACTGAAGACACAATAATGATAATGAGTCATCGTTAGTACTAAACAACATGACAAAACACGTCCTCAACATTATCAACAGCTGCTGATGCTTTAAAATGAGTTCTTAAAGGGACAGTACGCCCCAAAATTAAAACTCTGTTGTTCCAAACCTGTATGACTCTCAAATCGTTCCACAAAAAGTTCCAAGACTTTCTTTCTTCTGTTAAACATAAAAGAAGATATTTTGAAGAACGTGAGTGATCAGACATTTGCCAGTCGCCATTGACTTCCATAGAATGGGGGAAAATATTTTGGAAGTCAATGGTGACTGGCAACTGTTTGGCAACCAACATTCTTCAAAATGTTTAAGAGGAGAAAGAAACTCTTGGAACCGGTTTAAAAAACACAAAATGAGGAATTTGTATTTTTAGGTGAACTATCGCTGAATGAGTTCACTGGTGTGGAATCTTTACTACAGAATAAAAAATAAAAAGGTAGCTGTGACTGTTTATCTCATAATTCTGATTTCTTCCCTCAGAAATGTGAGATATAAAGTCAGAATTGGAGCACATAAATTTGAAATTTTAAACTTTTTGCCTTGGCATTGAAGAATAAAGATATTTGCTACTTTTTATCTCACAATTCTGACTTTATTTGTTGCAGATCTCATGCATTTACCTTTACCCAGAACTGCAAGATAGAAACCTAGAATCGTGATATTAAGGATTGCAATTTATAAACTCACATTTATAAGGAAAAAGTCTATCTTGTTTTTGCCATGGAATTAGAATAAAAAACACAATATTTGCCATATATAAACTCAAAATAGCGAGATTAAAAATAAATAAAAAGATCAGAGGAAAAAGTTAATTTGTTTTTGGCAAAAATTGCAGGTTATAAACTTGAGCTTCTCATGGAATAAAAAAAAATCTCAGAGTAAATCTGATTTATCTCACAATTCTGAGTTTATGTCTCACAATAGTTTTCCCCTCATAATAGTGAGATAAAAATTCATAATTCTGAGGAAAAACTCAAAAAAAAAAAAAAGGGAATGATGAGTTTATATCTTGTATTTTTCCCCTTAATATTGCAAGATATAAACTTAAATTTGTGAGATATAAACTCATTTTGAGAAAAAAATTTCAGAATTGCAATGAGGAAAAAAGTCAAGCTTGTTTCTGTCATGAAAGAAAAAATACAAAATTGTAATTGTCTATTTATCTCACAATTAATTATACAATTATTAATTCAGACTTTTTCTCAAAGTAGTGACAAAATACTGAGAAGTCTTTTTTCATGGCGGAAATAAGTTTCCATACCATGTACAGAAATAGTTTAAATGTGTGAGATAATTTCCTTGAAAATCTCACACGCACAAGTCTCTTCGAATGATTAAATCATGCTACTTCCTGTAATGCTTTTTAGCATTATCATATGCATATAAATATTGCTTTATATCTATGCACTCTGTGTGTTAGCGGTCAGGTTACTGAGGTACGCTTCATGCTTTTAAACTGCTGTTTCATCCAAATGCATCGAAACAATGATTTCTACTTAGGATTGCTATGCTTTAGGAAAATGCAGAACAAAAAACAAAAAAAAGTGCAGAACGTAAGCAATAATAATTATTACTCTAGCTTCTTTTCAGTAAGAAACAGGATACTGAGGTTACTTGAAAACGCTGTACTGATGTTGCTCGTAGTGAAACTTTAT
This sequence comes from Carassius auratus, assembly GCF_003368295.1. NCBI lineage: Eukaryota > Metazoa > Chordata > Actinopteri > Cypriniformes > Cyprinidae > Carassius > Carassius auratus. The sequence goes on along the minus strand of NC_039259.1, from coordinate 26,141,766 downwards.
TTATTAAGTCACTTTTCATCTGTTCTCACCGTCGGGGAAATACACAACCAGTTAAATCTGAATATTTATTTTCTTTTTCTAGAAGTTGCTTAGTCTTTGTTTCTTTTCAGAAAAGGTGTATTTAGATCAGATGCAACTAAAGGAATGCTAAATAAATCTCATGTTTCTTCTTGAGTCCCTACTGGGGAATGTTTCTGTAGGGTTTCTGAGGGCTTTTCCCTGAATGTTTCTGAGTGTTGAATGTTTCTCAGAGATTGTTGTGTGTGTAAATACACTGTAAAGCTTGTGTTTTTGCTTGTTGCACTGTAATCTGTAGGTTCAGATTTGGGGGAAGGGGATTTTTATTCATGCTTTAAAATGTTTCCTATTTTTCAAAAGTGTTTTGGACTTTTAATGCTGGTTTTTGACTGTTGACTTGAAATGACATTGACTTTTTATCCATGGCTTGTCATTTTCTAAATATTTCTTGCCGTTTTTTTTCTGTGCATTTAGCCGCGTTTAGTATTATTTCACATCAATCTTTAGTTACAGAGTGGAAGGTTACTGAAACATAGGAAATGAAATCACTCCGGCTTGTGCAGTATTTGGTTATCAAATGTTTGTGGCTACATTTTCACAGCTTTTTGAATCTTCATGAAACTATGCAAAGCAAAGACTACATATAACATTTTGTCACTCCAGAGTCATGACATTTGTCATCTGAAAATCTAATAAAATATATTTATTTCAGATATTTAAAGTGTGTGGATTTATTTATTTATTGTGCATGTGTGTGGGTAACTTGTTATTGTTATAGGTCGATTTTTGTAATGACGTCAAGCAACCACTAGAGGTCTCGCTTTGTTGTCCAACTACCAGGTGAACTACAGGTTACTGTATTTCTATCATGACACTACTGTGAGGACAATCAGTTGTGACTTATTCAGTCAAGAGAAACATGATGTGTTTTTATATACAGAAGTGATTTTAATATAGCAGAAATATGTATGGCTCTTGGCTCATATGCATATTTGTGTGTGTACATACACACCAACACAAAATGCTGCTATTCAAAAATCCTTAAATTATTTTTGAATCTCTTCTGCTCACCAAGGATGCATTCATTTGATTAAAAATACACTAAAGCCAGTAATATTGTGAAATATTATTCCAGTTTAAAAGAACAGTTTTCTATTTGAATATATATTAGATTGTAATTTATTCTTGTGATCAAAGCTGGATTTTCTTGAGTCTTGAGTGTCACATGATCTTCAGAAATCATTCTAATATGCTGATTTGGTTATCAGTTCTTAAAAATAGCTATTTCTTATTATTATCAATATGGAATACAGTTGGAGCGCATGATATTTTAAATATGTTATTCCTTTTTTTAGGATTTTTTTTATTGAATATACAGCATTGATTTGAAATAGAACTCTTTACTGTCAATTTTGATACATTTAACATTCAGTTTGCTAAAAAAAAGCATTCAATTATTTAAAATAATTAAACAAAAAATTACTTACTATTATTTATGATCAATCTAAAGCATTTCTGCTGAATAAAATTGATAACTTCTTTTAAAATATTACATCTTATGACCCAAATATGGTGATGTGTATATATAAAACTTATTCGAAAATGTCAATGTGCCCAATCTAATACGACTTACCACAAATACTTATCTGCTCAGTTGGTGTTCAAAAGAGTGACTTTTTTAGTGTGTGACTGTTACCGAACCGTTCTGAGGTCAGTAATCATGTCTAAACCAGTGTTCGAGGAGGCTACTGCTCTATATTTAGAGAGAACTTACTGGAATGGTTTCCCCACAACCCTCCCAAACTGATTATGAAGCCCAAGCGGCCTGAGAGACAGTGACCCAATTAAACGTGTTACTTACTGTACCCCACATCTGCCATCCCACTAAAAACCACTTGAACACCAGCTGACTCGAAGATGATGTGCAAAAACGGTTATGTTAGTGAGGAAAAGACTACTAAACACAGTTTGGATTTTCTCTTCAGTGCTGTGAGAGGTCAGTGTTTCGTGACTCAAGTTCTGACAGGAAGGATTGAAATATGATTCATCATGTTTCTATAAAGGTCCCGAGCGACCATGAGCTGGTGTAGGTGACACTGAACGCTTGGAGGCTATTTGTGGCCCTTCTGTGACATTTAGAGCGGCTCTCACCGACAGCTGACCGCAGGGGCCTGATCAAAACAAGCAAACCACCCAGAGACCATCACAACATAACGGCCGGACACATAACAGACTCAAGGAAAAGAGATTACATATAGTTCTCCATCAGCTTCTGAACTGGAGTGAGCTTCAGCGATATGACCTCAAATGAGGAGGACACAGATCATGATATTGAACTCTTCGTGAAGGTAAGCATTAGTGACCTGCGGGTCTGAACTCTCTGGCTGTGTTTGTGTGTTGCATACTTAATCAATAGTCAGAAATCAATGCTGGCATTACTTTTAAAAGCTTTCGGACAGTTCTAGCTGTTAAGATGGGCGTTTGACACGGAGAGGGGTTGAAAAATGTTGTGTTTACTATTGATACATGACCTTATTGATGTTTGTTAAGTTGCATAAACAGAGTTAGTGATTCGACTAAATTTTAGTATGATCATTTCACATACTGTGTAACAGACATGTATAATTCACTCACCTTCGATTTGTATGAGTTTCTTTCTTCTGTTGAACACACAAAAAAAGATGTTTTAAACAATGTTTTGTAACCAAACAAAAAATGACTTTACTATGGAAGTCAATGGCTACCGTCAACTGTTGGTTACCAGCATTCTTCAAAATAATTTTTTTTTAGTCCTCTATACAAGAACAAATTGATATAGATTTTTTGGCTAAACTATCCACCAACACTTTAAAAAAATAAATGTTTCAAAAGCAAATGCCCTAAAATAACTTTTCAATTAACATTTGGGTGTTCATGCACCTTTTTTCCCCTTTTTTCCATTATAAAGAACCTTTTGTGCAATGGAAAGATTCTAAGCATGTTAAAGGTCCTTCATGGAACCATAGATAATTAATAAATAAACTTTATTTTCAAAGTTTTGCATGAACAGAAAAATCTAAGAAATCCAATGCACAGAGAGTCATAAAACACTATGACTATCTGTTTGACCAAAAAAATAACTTTAACCCTCTAGAGTCAGAAGTTTTGTCATGCCCTGATATCTGTGCTTTTTTCAGTTTCTTATAAATATCTAAATGGGTAAAGTCTAATCTCACAATATCATTATATTTCATCCCTGCTCTGAATACACTTTCTCCCATGGGAAGGTGGATTGAGGGATGTCAGATTGAAAGATCTTGCATATCACATACTGTAAATATCTCTGCGTGTGAGCAGAACCTCAGCTTTGCATCAGCAATAACTCGGACATTAATTGTCTGAATGCATTTTATCCCAGCATAGTTAAGTGCTAAACAAATTAATTTTAGGTGGCGAGGGTGGTGTCTACCTCATAGTTGTGTTGACAGGTACAGTATGACCCCAAACCCCTTTGCTGTGTGCTATTGGTGCAGGTAATGGAATATCCATGCATAATTCAACTTAAGCACGGATCTGATGTCCAGCTCAGGTTACTGGCCCAGTTTATAAGGATGCCATTGGATAGCTCTATCACCTAATTTCAGATATGGAAATTCGGCACTCAATCCCCATTGGTTGTTTATTGTCTGCTGTTGTACTGAAGATTACAAATCATGCACTAAATGGTGAATGACTTTTTTAGGGGTTTAATAATTTCACATTTGCCCTAACATGCATGTATTTTTCTTTTTTTTTTTAGAAAATGCATGTTTTCTATTTTGATATACTTTGAAATATAATTTATTCCTGTGATGCGCAGCTGAATTTTCAGCATCATTCCTCCAGTGTACATGATCTTCAGAAATCATTATAATATACTGATTTATAATCAGTATTGGAATCTTGTGATACTAACATTTTCAAGATTTAATGACTGTAATATGCTGAATATTTTTTTTACAATTATGCAACAGTATTTTGTATATAAAGCACTCACACACTCGCACTTTAATTTTATATAATTTTCTTGAAATACTTTAAATCTGTTGAGCATGTATGAATAATCTTATATAATATGTAATTTATTCATAATGTTTTCAAGACCTTGCCTACACAATTATTTTTTTTTTTAAATAAAAATGGTGTTGTATTTCTATGATGTGATGTATTGATTTATCAGTTTGTGTTCTTCAGGCTGGCAGTGATGGAAAAAGCATTGGAAACTGTCCTTTTTCTCAAAGGCTTTTCATGATCCTGTGGCTGAAGGGAGTCGTGTTCAACGTCACCACCGTCGACCTGAAAAGGTAACGAATTGCACTTAAAAATATGCTTCTGGCATAGCTTTCAGGTTTATTAGCTTTAGACAGACGTCCCACCCAAATGTCCTGTTTCAACTCCTTTAGAAATACATTAACAAAGCAAAGTAACCCATGCAACCTATGCAAAAATCAAACTCAGATGTTAATGTGCAAAAAAAATCAACAGTTTTCAATTATTCTTCAAGGAAACCAGCTGATCTTCATAATCTTGCTCCCGGGACTCCTCCACCATTCCTTACCTTCAATGGCGAGCTGCGGACGGATATCAACAAAATCGAGGAATTCTTGGACGAGATGCTAGCGCCTCCCAAGTAGGTTGACAGAATGTTCACAGATGAATTAATTTTTTATGTAGGTTAAAAAGCAGACTTTTTTTCATGCATGCCCAAAGGTATCCAAAACTGGCTGCGAAGAACAAGGAGTCCAACACGGCGGGAAACGACATCTTCGCAAAGTTCTCAGCCTACATCAAGAACACAAATCCAGGAGCCAATGCAAGTGAGTTTAACGTCTGCTCTTTGACTTATTAGACAGGTTCAAGGAATATCTACAGCTCTTTATGGATGCTCTGCTGTCAACGGGGAAATATGGAGCCACATGTCATCCAGAGCTCTTTCACATTCTGCTAGGCTTACACAGGGATTGTCTTGACTTAAAGCCGCTGTATTTCTTCAGATAAAAACATTCAGCACAAGCACATATCAAACTTTTGGCTGTGCAGGTCTGGAGAAGGGGCTACTGAAAGCTCTGAAGAATCTGGACAACTTCCTGAACTCCCCTCTGCCGGACGAGATTGATGTCGATAGTACGGTGGAAGAGAAGTGCTCCGACCGCAAGTACTTGGACGGCAATGAATTAACGCTCGCAGACTGCAACCTCCTCCCAAAACTGCACATAGTGAAGGTGACGTACCGCTGGGAGATCTGCTGTGTATAAAATAGTGGCGATTCTTGAAAGGAAAAGTTCCAAAAACATTCATTTTTTATCGCAGTGATTGATTCTTGGGGTGGATTTATTTTTTATAAAAGTCAGTTTCTGTGTAGACACACACCTTTCCAGCTAACAGGGAACGTTCTTACAACTTTCAATGTTTTGTAAAAGTTATAGGATAAAATTATCTTTTAGTAAAGTTAATGGAACTTTCTTATAACGTTATTAAGAGGCTACTTAATATCCCTTCTCATAATGTTGAGAGAAAATGTTTTTAGATTATAAAAATAAACGTTAAAGTTAATAGAATCTTAAATTTAAAAGGAATGTTTTATTAATCTTTAAATAATGTTCTAATTATGGACATTTTAACAGTATTCAAAAAAAGAATGTTGTAAGAAATGTGTTCGCAACTTTTAAATAACATTCGAATCATGACGAGAAATTGGAAATTTGAAGATTTTAAATGTTTCCTGTTATTTGAAGGGAATGATTTCTCAGGGTAGGTTTACATTTTAAAGTACATTTTTGCACAGATACACATTTTAAAGTCTTTTGAACGATCTCTCCACTTCTGGCCATTAAAACAACAACAACGGGGCATGTTGTCACCTCATGGGGTAAATTGTCGAAACAGGATCCTAAAGATTTTTGACACTGATTCAAGATGAAAACCTTTTCTGAAATATGAAATATTACCTAAATTAAAATAAAAAGTAATCGTCCACATAATACCTGCATTTAAAATGTATTAAAGGCAAATTAATGGATAAAGCAAATTTCAATAAATCCTTGCATGTTGCATTTACATTTTTATTTTTGATGAATTGCAACTTGCAGTTAATGAATTGCATAAAAATACAACATATAAAACACGTGATAACTTGCCCCCACCTAACATTTATTAAAAATCTCTTGATTTGTTCAGATTATAAATGAGTAGATTCAGTTGTTGTTTTATTTCCGCATTATTTTTCATCCCACATTCAGATGGTTTGTAATTACAACATTTCAGCACAGACACACACCTTTTGAACATTCCTAGTATTGCCAAGGAGAAACATAAAAGGGGCATTACATCACACTATGTATTAAATAAGGGGTAAGTTGTCACAAAGAGACCCTAGAGTTTATTGAAGAATGCCTTTTCTCAAAAAAAAAAAAAAAAAAAGATTCTACCTAATCTATCAGAAAAAAGTCATATGCTTTTAAAATGTATTATAGCCTAATTAACGGCTAAACTGAAATGGTAAAATGTTGCATAAAATTAAAAACATATAAGCCACATGTAACAACTTGCTCCAATTTAACAACTAAAATCTTTATATTATGATTGGTTTGGATCATTAACTAGCATCATGTTTCTTTCCACATACAGGTGGTTTCTAAGAAGTACCGTAACTTTGAGATCCCATCAGAGTTCAGTGGGGTCTGGAGGTACCTGCAGAACGCCTACGCCAGGGACGAATTCACCAACACCTGTGCGGCAGACAGAGAGATTGAAGTGGCCTATCAGGACGTAGCCAAGAGGCTGGGCCAATGAAAATGCGTGAATCAGTGAATCCAATAATCATATGCAAAACTGCTAAAGTGGGGACCTTTGCCTTGGTGTCAATGTCTCATTTTCCTTCAGCAGTTGTTGAGCAGAACCTGACATGCTTGTGTTTAGGTCTTCACATTCTGTTGCCATTGTGTTCACTGTCTGTAAGTGACATAACCTCTATTAGTGTTGCTTTAAAAAAAACTGTGCCACTGTTTCTCTGCAGCTTTTCAGTGTTGGATTGTGATTCTCCTCATTTAAAGTCCAAATCTTGTTGCATAAAAATTATTTTTTTAATTTTTCTAATGTGCTTCATCTAAGAGCAAGATTTTTAACCCTAGGTTTTGGTTAATGTGTGTTAATCTCCACAGGAGAAAAGAATTAGCTTGTGAACAATTCTATTTAAGCACACAGCCCCACCTAGTGGAGAAAGTAATAAAGCAGAGCTATTTAAATTAGTCTCATTCTGCAGTTTATATAAAGGATATATATATATATATATATATATATATATATATATATATATATATATATATATATATATATATACACACACACACACACACACACACACACACACATAATAGTGCAAAATGTATATATAGTATACAAAAGTAATGATTGTTTCTAAGCCATCACATAAAATAGGCACATGTTTAGGTCTCAGGTATCTTTAGCCCTGTCTGGACTTTTCCTATATTTAAAGTAAACAGCAATATTGTGTCTTATTAATAAAAAATATATATTTTTTTCAATAAGCTTTCAATGTTTCGTTTGTGTTTAATCATGTTTCATACTGAAAGATGAATATTTCAAGTTGAAAAAAAACCTCTCACCTCATCTCATTGATTAGCACAGATAATCGACTCATCTCTCATCAAAGCTCAGATTAAAATTAGGTCACCAAAAAAATGCATTTTTGTTTAATTAATTCTTCTATACAAAATCTGTATTATGTAAAGTTGTCGAAATCGTCGAAGTAGCTGCGGAACTAGTTTTCTGGGCATATTACTCATAGACATATAAATACCTAGACGCCTCATTGGCCGCTCTGTGTTCATCTTCAGGTCTCTCTTCACAGCAGTTCAGTCAGTGTACTGTTTGAGTAAATTAATTACTCCGGGATATTGGTTTGTTTGAACTCAGAGGGAGTGTCAGCCACATTAAAAAAAGTTAACAGCTTAAGTCACTTGTGAATTAATGCTTATTGGAGATGCAAACCGTTTAAAACGATTAAGTTCGATTTTTATGAACTGGTTCAAGAAGATCCAGTTACATCGAATGATTCGTTCGCGAACCGGATATGACAAACTGCTTTGTTTTGATCTCTTTCACAACAGACACGGAAGAGAAGACAATGCTGAATAAAGTCACAGTTTTTGATAATTTTGGACAAAAATGTGTGTGGTAAGTGGGGCGGGGCCGAGAGGCGTGGGAACGAGGAGTGAGGCCATGTAGTGATTGGAGATGAGCTACACCTGCGCCCCACCGCCAGTATCGAGTCCCACGTCTCTCGGCCCCGCCCCACTCGCCACAATGTGTTTTCGATGCTTTAAAATATTCTAACGGACCCTCTGATGTAACATGGACTACTTTGATGATGTTTTTCTTACCTTTCTGGACATGGACAGTAGACCATACACACAGCTTCAATGGAGGGACTGAGAGCTCTCGGACTAAATCTAAAATATCTTAAACTGTGTTCTGAAGATAAATGGAGGTCTAACTCGTTTAGAACGACATGAGGGTGAGTTATTAATGACATAATTTTGATTTTTGGGTGAACTATCCCTTTAACTAATGTTAACAAGCACAACTTTTGATTTAAATAATGCATTAGTAAATGTTGAAATGAACAAGATTAATAAATGCTGTAGAAGGATTGTTCTTGTTTAGATCATGTTAACTAAAGTAGTTAACTAATATTAACTAATGGACCGTTATTACTGATTAAGTTTATTATCACTTGATTTCATTGCTTTTCATAAAACTGTGAACAGATTCTATGTATTCTTTTTTTCTTCCCTTTTAGCCATTTGCAAACAGGACAAGGACAGCCATAAGGAAAGCTGAGGAACGCTGTTCTCTGCATTTCCAAGAGACAAGACTATTCCTCCCTAGACTAGTGTTGTGTTTGTACTAAACCGAGCAGCCCTGAATGAATCGACAGAATGGCCCAGCTCATATTCTAATACTATAGACTGCATTTAAAAATTACGAGTTAATTTGTTTAAAAAGTAATGCTACGGTATTAGTTACTGTCAAAAGTAACTGTGTTACAGTAACGCATTACTAATAATGTAACTGCCCAACACTGGACAACACTTTTAAAGAAAGGGTTCATTGGGGTTCTATAAAGAACCATAGGGTTCTTTACTCAACTTTTATGCTAAAAAGGTTCTATAATGACAAGAAAGAACCCTTTTGGCACAAAGGTTCTTTATTATTCATTCATATATTACATTATTCTGCAACATTTTGTATTTGTTATTAAATTATTGTTTGTAGTAACTTAATATCACATTTTAATCATGCTGATTTTTAGAGAAAAACTGAAATGGCACTCTTCGTGTGTTATTGATTTTAACTAGCCTACATAAAATGATATAAATATATACATTTTCCAACCCCCATATCTTGAATTTTGTGATCATTCACATGGATTCATAAATGCATTTGAATACACCGTATAATGCAGTGAAAGAACGCACTCAAACTGCACACGCGCCACACACACTATGACTAGTGTATCATGTAACTTTACATTAGCCCAGATGCGTGCACTTTTTAGGCACGATTTGTTTAGTTTTTGAATATACTTGATACTGATAAAAGGCACATCATTAAAACAAAAAAATACGATGTCACATATCACACATAAACACGCGTAGAAAACGTAATTAGAACCAGTGTTAATTTTGACAGCAAATTCGGATTTAGTCTTAGTCTTAGTCTTTTGAATAACACACCATTTAGTTTTAGTCACATTTTAGTCATCTGAAATGTTTTAGTCTTAGTCTAGTTTTAGTCGACTAAATATCATAAGAGTTTTAGTCTTAGTCTAGTCTTTAGTCTTTTAGTCTTAGTCTAGTTTTTTTTTTTAGTAGAACAAAGTCAACTTAGTTGACTTGACTAAATGTTTCCATCAGTCTGTTATGGAATGGTATTTATAAAATAAACATAAGGCCTGCTCTCAATGAAAAATATACATGCTCTCTGAAAAAGATATGCATTCGTCCTGAATGATATGCAATGCATATGACATTCTTTCAAGATGAAGTACAGTATTATTGAAATAGACAACCACCTATATTATATTTGTATGTTCATTCTATTTCTTTATTTGTGCTATTTACACAAAGTTTACATTTTTTTTAAAGTTTGTTTTTGTTCATTTAAAATAGCACTGCATAGTCTTCACTGTAAAATAAAATACACAATCAAACCAAAATGTATTCAGACACCTTCAACGTTTCTTACAATATCACAGTTTATTTGCTGTAGTTTAGAAATTGGTAATAAAATATGACAATAACTCAGGGTTAAACTGTGTCAGAACAACAAATTCATCTTGATAATGTCTGACGCAATGGTTAATTTGGTTCAGTCTGTGGTGTGAAAAGGTTGCATTAGCAATTAAAGAAAGAAACACTTAAGCAAAACATGCTCAGGTCCCTAATAATGTTTTTTTTTTTTTTTTTTTTGTCACTAGTAAAACAATATAATCTATTCTATCTGATTTTTGGATTGACTTTGGATAAATTCTTGTTAAAACTACAAAGTAATTCAATCAAGAGCAGTGAGTGATTTACTTTCATTTTCATACATTAAAGACACTGACAGCAGAGCTAGTAAATTAGGCGCGGTCACTTTAAGAGACAAATGCATCCATTATAAAGATAGGCATCCGATTTCTTTCCAACGCTTTACTTTCACTGAAGACATAACTACAGACTTTTTCGAACACACTTTCCAAGACGGCTATTTCGACATATTTAGTATGTATTTGTTGTCGGTACAAAAGCAAGAAGACTTTGAGACGCGTCTCTGCTTGCTCCCTGAACAGCAGAACACCGCGCTGCTGAATTGAGCTCTTTCACTTTTCGCTCTTTTTCTTATGTTTATTTAAAATGCGATTTGTATTTGTTCATTCAGGTGCAGGAGGACGCAAACGTCCTGAAGGAGAGCTCGATTCAGTGTGTGTTGAATGCTCGGAGCATGTTATAAAACGTATTCTTAAAATACACATTTCTGTTTTAATAAATGCTCATATTAAAACATAGCATTACACATAAGTAGGTACAAAAATAATCAGTGATACATTTACGACCCCATAAAAATTTGGGTCGCAAAGGCATTTCAAAAGGTTGCAGTGTAGTTCCCTGTGTAAACAACTAAACTGTTATAAAAACGTCCTCGAAACTGTGCGAATTTCTGCAAACTCATCTTTGTTCTCTTTTCTGTGTAACTGCTGCTTTGTTTAGCTGTTGCGCTTGCATTTGCCGCGGCTTTTTAAAATGGCTCGTCAGCTTCTGCATAGATCAACCTACCCTCAAAGATTCACTCTGATTGGATCTCTTCTCCATTCGTCCCTCCCATATATTTTCGTCTCATTTTTATTCGTTGACTAAAGTGTCAGTTATATTTCGTCACGTTTTTCGTCATCATATCTGACTTTTTATTTAGTTTTTATTTAGTTTTCGTCCGTGAAAAAGGTTAGTTGACGAATATTTTTCGTCATAGTCTTCGTCAACGAAATTAACACTGATTAGAACTAGCTACTAAATTAGTTAAAAATGCCTATCCATAAACAGCCATGATTTGCAAACCGCAAACTCACTCAAATAATTCGCGAACTTGCTCCAAACTTACAAACTGACATAAACGATTCGCGAACCCGCTACGAACTCCCGGACTGATTCAAATGATTCGCGATCCCGCTCCGAACTCCCGAACTGACTCAGATGATTCGCGATCCCCAAACTGACTCAAATGATTCGCGAACCCCAAACTGACTCAAATGATTCGCGAACCTGCTCCAAACTTTTAAACTGACTCAAAATGATTCGCGAACCCGTTCCGAACTCCCGAACTGACTTAAATGATTCGCGAACAACAAACTGACTAAAATGATTCGACAACCTGCTCCAAACTTCCAAACTGACTCAAATGATTTGCGAACCAGCCACGAACTCCCGAACTGACTCAAATGATTCACGCTCCGAACTCCCAAACTGACTCAAATGATTCGCAAACCTGCTTTAAACTCCTAGACTGATTCAAATGATTCGCTAACCCGCTCCGAACTCCCGAAATGAATCAAATGATTCGCAATCCCCGAATTAACTCAAATTACTCGTGATCACGCTCCAAACTCCCAAAATGACTCACATGATTCGTGATCCCGAAACTGACTCATTTTGACCCCAAAATGATCCTGCTGCAAGCTCCCGAACTTATTAAAATGATTTACGCTCCGAACTCCCAAACTGACTCAAATGATTCGCGATGCGAACCCGCTCTAAACTGATAATTTTTTTGCGTTATGTCATTAGTTGTGTCTTAATTTGATTAATAATTATTACACAAATAGTATTTTAAAATTACATTTTTTTATTTTTTATTTTACTCTTTAATTTACTTTTAATTTATTCTTAAATTTTGTCTATTCTGTATTATTCCACCCTTGATATTACATACAGAAAATTACATTACATTAGAGAAAAATCCATGTAAATCCAAAGATTTACCTTATTTAAAATATACAAAAACAATAAAAACAAAAACAAATTTAAAACATTTTATTTAAAGTATTGAGGAAAATACATTAATTAAGAATTGCAAAACAAATGAAACAGCGCAAAAGCAATGATTTTGCAATACATATTTTCCATGGTCATATCTATTAATTTATTTGCAATGCTGCTTTTATTTTGAGTGTCAGTCTATTTTGAGCTTCCAATACCATTTTTCCTTTGCGCTTCACTTTTCTGCACGTCTCTCTTTGTGGCACCGTTTTTGACGTGGGGGCGGAGTCAATGGACGGGGGCGTGTACAACATGCCTCCATGGAAGTGACGTCATCGGCCCGAGACGCAACTCACTGATCCAGGTCCTGTCATGATGAGCAGAGACTTTCGACTGGATCGTTTATTTTTATTCAGTAGCATTTAAACATTCATATTTTGTTTTATTTATTTTATTAACATGTATGTGTATTAGCAGCATTTGAAAGAAGAATCAGAAGTTGTTAACAAGAATCAGAAGTTGTTAACATGAACATCTGCTGTTTATTTCTCTCGATGTGCACACTTTTATAGCATTATGTGTATTGGGATCGCAAATCATTTGAGTCAGTTCGGGAGTTCGTAGCAGGTTCGCGAATCATTTGAGTCAGTTCGGGAGTTCTTAACGGGATCGCAATTCATTTGAATAAGTTCGGGAGTTCGTAGCGGGATCGCGAATCATTTGAGTCAATTTGGGGATCGCGAATCATTTGAATAAGTTCGGGAGTTCGTAGCGGGATCGCGAATCATTTGAGTCAATTTGGGGATCGCGAATCATTTGAATAAGTTCGGGAGTTCGTAGCGGGATCGCGAATCATTTGAGTCAGTTTGGGGATCGCGAATCATTTGAATAAGTTCGGGAGTTCGTAGCGGGATCGCGAATCATTTGAGTCAATTTGGGGATCGCGAATCATTTGAATAAGTTCGGGAGTGCATAGCGGGATCGCGAATCATTTGAGTCATCTGACTCCAGTTTGGGAGTTTGAGCGGGATCGCGAATCATTTGAGTCAGTTCGGGAGTTCGTAGCGGGATCGCGAATCATTTGAGTCATTTTGAGGATCACGAATCATTTGAATCAGTTCGGGAGTTCATAGCGGGATCGCGAATCATTTGAGTCAGTTTGGGTTCGTAAATCATAGCTGTATATGGATAGGCATTTGTAACTAATTTAGTAGCTAGTTATAATTAAATTTTCCACGCTTGCTTAGGTGTGAAATGTGAACTCGTATTTTTTGTTTTAATGATGTGCCTTTTAACAGTATCAAGTATATTCAAAAACTAAACAAATCGTACCTAAAAAGTGCATGCATCTAGGCTAATATAAAGTTACATGATGAAGTCATACTAGTGCGCGTGTGCATTTTGAGTGCGTTCTTTCACTGCATTATACGGTGTATTCAAATGAATTTATGAATGCATCTGAATGATCACAAAATTCAAGATATGAACCCTTTGTGCCAAAAGGGTTCTTTCTTGTCATTATAGAACCTTTTTAGCATGAAAGGTTCTTTGGAGTTGAGTAAAGAACCCTATGGTTCTATATAGAACCCCAATGATCCCTTTCTTCTAACAGTTTGTTGTCTTAAGCAGGGTTGGTTCTAGGGTGAGTGGAGATCCATGTATGTGACTTTTTATTTTAATAAATCAGAAATATTTACCTAGTTTAAAATATACAAAAACAATAAAAACAAATTTAAAACATTTTATTTAAAGTTTATCCCTTGTATCCTGACACATATGCTGATGTTGTGTCTCTATCTCACTTTTTTTTTTTTTTTTTTTTTTTTTGTCTCTGTCTCTGTTTTATTTTATTTTCCAATCCTTTTATTTTCCAATCCTAACTGGCTACACTCGTCCTGGTAGAACAGGGATAAGAAGCAAACATGAAGCAGTGCACTGAAATACTCTTACTCTATAAAGATATACCGGTCAAAGGACTTTATCTCTGTGTTTAAAGCCAAGTATAATTATAAACGCAGGGCTCTATACACTTATATTTTTGAAGGAGGACTTACACAGCACTTACAAATTGCATAAATAATCATAAGAAGGTTAATGTATCATATATACAATCTGGAATAGGCTACAGAAATATGAAATTATGAAAAAAAATTAGAATGGTACTTTGCCACTAGGTGGCGGCATGCCACTGCCTTAATGAGTGAGTCGGTCAGTCATTTAATCAATGGATTCGTTAGAAACGGATGATTCATTCAGAAAAAGTGTGTGTGTATGTGTGTGTGTGTGCGCGCGCGCGCGCGCGTGTGTGTGTGTCCTACAGACTGTGCTGCGCAACCGTTAACTGTTCGATGTTCAAAATGTCTCCAAAAGATCTCACTTCATTGGCTGGATCGTACAGACTCTCATCGATGGTTGGCCAGTTTACATGTCAGTTAAAAGCACTAGAATCTGTGGGCGGTTTTCGTCGGGAGTGAATGACAACGCGTACTTACTTGGGTAAATTTACAGACACTGTGGACTTGAGTCGAGAGATATTTATTTATTTATTTAAATTCTAATATAAATTACTTTATTGGGCATGAAAACTCATTGATGGCATGGTGGTAATAAAAACATTCGGGGCTTTACTGAAAACATTCGGGGCTCCAGCCCCCTTAGCCCACCCCTAACGCCGCCCCTGTCACATACCGGTATATTATTGTACCGTTGTACTCGCTTTTCATATTATTCACTTTACTTTAAGTTGTACTAATACTTTTTAATATAAAATATCACTTTTACTATATTTCTTCTGGCCACTGTATCAGTGCATATTTTCATTTTCACTGGATCCATAGCCTCATCAGTTACATGTGTTATTATTTGTTGTGGAGTTCATCTGTAGGCTCTCAAAATGAAAAGCAGACTACAAGTGTGTCAATTTTTGATTTGTATTTACTTATTTTATTAATTTTTTTCAACGTAAGTAAATTATTAGTGTTTAAAGATGTATTATTTAGGTTTTATCCCAGTATTTCAAAGGGATTGAGTTGTGTTCTGACCTGAGACACAAGAAACCCTTATGAAACAAAAATATATGCAGTATATTGGAAAATATCATGTAATATATTAGGCATATTCTTATATATATATTATTTTTTTCAAAGCGGCAATCATTTGTATATTTTGCAATATATTATATAATATATGTATCATCAATATATTATTAAATGTATTCAAATATATAAAATATTAGAAAATAAAAAGGGAAAATAATATATTACAATATATCACAATATATTTTAAGAAATATATTGGTAAATATGTTTTCCTTTCGTAAGGGAAGAGAAAAAAAAAGAAAGAAAAATGTTGGGATTGAACACAGAGAAAGCAATAAAACAACTACATGTCATGTAATGTACATTCAAATTACATTACATGAATATGACACAGTTATACTAAATTAACAGATTTGTAAACCGAAAAAAATCAATTAAATCAACAAGTGAGACAAATGTGAGCTTTCAATTAATAATTTTCCAAACCTAACTAAATAACTGGAGGCAAAGTTTTTTTTAACTGCACGTAGATCACAAACCTTTGAAATCGGTTAATAAATGTGAACGTTATCGTGTATTTATTCAGTAAAAACCGCAGCTCCCCCGTTTACTTCCATTTGTTTTAAGGCAGTCTTGCCCTCACTAACATGGCGGACGCGTTGACGACGTATCGCGGAAACAGCTCAAAGCGGCAATGAGGTGTCCAGGTATTTATATTTCTATGGTATTACTTGCGTTAAATGACGCTCCTGATTTGTATCCTTCCGCGTGTCGTTAGAAAGTTATTAAAGTTGCCGCGTTTTTCGACTTGACAAGATTTGAAAAATTCAGGTAAGTAAACGATTTTAACAGTCCACTCTCATGTTTACACTGCAGTTTGTATTGTTGTTGCTCTACCTAAGTTTATTTTAAACGTTTGTTCTTGTCTAGACTTATAAGAAGAAGCGTTTTTGACGCCAAGTCTTAATTTAACGTGTTATATGTTTTGAATAGGGTGTATTGAACATTTAGCATTAATTTTCCCTGAAAACAACCAACAAACAAACAAACAAACACATAGATGAAACCAGTCTATTACAGACTGCTGGTTTCTGTCAATATGGTTTACTTCGATGGTTTTTGAGGTGTTTTAGGCACTTCTCAGCTGGCCAGGCTGGGAGACCATGACCAGTTAAACATTGAAAGCCAGCCTACCATATCAAGTTGGTTTAATTGTTTGTGTTTGTTTCAGCAGAATATAGATTCAAAATAATTGTTAAATAACTTTGAATGACGCTGCAATTGGTAACATTGGTTTTGACTTGGTGTGGTTAAAGCCAAACATCTGCTGAGCTGCAGCAGCACCATCAGCTGGATACAATATGAGACACTTAAGATAATATTTCACAAAAACCAAATGGTCATCGTCTATCAAACTGTCAAGTAGGTGTGAAAAAAGTTGTCGTTCCATCTGATTTCCAGCACGTTACGTCTATACTTCAGGTTCAGTTGGCAGCTGAATAATATTGCTTTATACGAGCACAGAGATCAGATTTGAACCCAGGCCGAAACAGGAGAGGTTTTCCTCTGGTAGCTCAGGGCCGCTTGGCCTCATGGGTTTTAATTACTCTACTTCCTGTTGAGGAAGCCCTTTCACCATCTCTGAGCAGTCCAACACATTTCTTTCACTGCAAATTCAAACCATCTGCATTTATGTCTGCAGTCTTTATGTGGGCAGTGGGGCAAAGGACCGGTCAAACATGCACTTGGCTCCTTCCTTGATTGTTTCAGCAAGTCTTGCACTGTTCTGAATGAAATGTCCTGCGGCCTCAAGCGCACGGAAGGCCCGATCGACTCACTCACACTCCACACATCACACACCAAACACACAATCATCTGTCTTTAGATGGAAATCCTTCTCCAACACGCTATTCTTTTTCCTCCAGAACAATTTTTTTCTGTGAGGAATCTTCAGTTACACAACATGCAAGCATGATTTATTGAATAATGTGTTGTTTTCCCAATGTGCATTGAAGGAGTGATCAAAATATTGACTTGTTCACTTCATGTAACCTAACTAATCGAATTCAGTTCAACTAGGCATCCTATTCCATCTACTCTTGGCTATATACAGAAGATAGAAAAATATACTTCCATGATGATGCTAATCATTGTGCCTGAGTTTTGCAGTTGCTTCATACATATATTTTCATATATTTATAATTGCTCGCTCGTGTAGATTATGGGGCTTAAAAACCTCTGCATTTTAATGCATTTCTCTATTTGGGTGGAGTACATTTTACATGCGTTGCCTAAAGAATCAAATGCATTTAATCTTGGCTGACCCTTACGAAAGGAAAATATATTTACCAATATATTTCTTAAAATATATTGTGATATATTGTAATATATTATTTTCCCTTTTTATTTCCTAATATTTTATATATTTAAATACATTTAATAATATATTGATGATACATATATTATATAATATATTGCAAAATATTCAAATGATTGCCGCTTTTAATATATTGCAATATATTGGAAAAAATAAATGTATATAAGAATATATGCCTAATATATTAAATGATATTTTCCAATATACTGCAATATATTTTTCTTTCATAAGGGGATATGCATCTCAAATGCACCTTGAAGGGTGTTTACACTTGGTCTGAGTGTAGATAGATGTCTAATAATAAAAACTTATGAAATATACATGTAAATACCTCCATATTAGAGACTCTAAGGTGAGAACAAAAAAAACACCTTTGCTACTGCATTGCAAAGCCCTGGTGGATGCTTTAGCATAATAGAGGTACGTTTTTCACTCACATTTGTTTCAGGAAATGTACAAATAATTTTTATGTCTTTACAGTATTTACAATAACTGGAGTATCTTTTATTTTGACAGAAACTGTTGTAACTGTGTTTGGATGGAAGAAAGCAAGAATGATACTATCACAGGACTGGAAAAAGCACATTATATGTCCTGGAACTGACAATTACATGAGAGAAAATTAGTCTTTTCCTGAATGCTTCTGCCTTTCTTGAAGGGTGTCAAGGCATTGGCATCCGCTGACTTCACTGCTTACTTCCCACCTGATTTAACTTATGCTGAAGTGGCAATTGCATTTTCATAGCTCAAAACCCAAAGCTAATCTAAAGCAGAGCCCACTCCATGGACACTGCCAAAGCACCACGCAAAAAAGGCATGTGATTCCTCCACAGTTCGGCTTGGATAACCAACATCAGAGGATTTCAGGGCATTAAAGGCAAGGCAACCTGTACAGCTGTATACAAACATTTTGGGAATAGCACAGATGTTACTATGATATACTGAAGTATAATTACATGAATTCCATAAGTGTCAATGGCTTTTATTGACAATTACAATAAGTTTATGCAAAGAATGGCCCTGGCATGCTGTCAATCAACTTCTGAGCCACATCCAGACTGATGGCAACCCATTCTTACATATTCAGTGCTTGGAGTTTGTCAGTTTTTGTTTATCCACCCGCCTCTTGAGGATTGACCACAAATTCTCAATGGGATTAAGGACTGGGGAGCTTCTTGGCCATGGACCAAAAATATTGATGTTTTGCTCCCTGAGCCACTTAATTATCACTTTTGCCTTATAGCAAGGTGCTCCATCATGCTGGAAAAGGCATTGTTCATCACCAAACTGTTCTTGGATGGTTGGGAGAAGGTGCTCTCAGAAGATGTTTTTTGCCATTCTGTATTCATGGCTGTGTTCTTATGCAAAATTGTGATTGCCCCAACTCCCTTGGCTGAGAAGCAACTCCACACATGAATGGATTCAGGATGCTTTACTGTTGGCATGACACAGGACTGATGGGAGCGCTCGCCATTTCTTCGCTAGATTAGCCTTTTACCGGATGCCCCAAACAATCGTAAACGACATCATCAGAGAATAAGACTTTACCCTAGTCCTCAGCAGTCCAATCCCTGTGCCTTTTGGGGGATATCAGTCTGTCCCTGATGTCTTTCCTGGAGAGAAGTGGTTCCTTGTTGCCCTTCTTGACACCAGTCCATTCTTCAACAGTCTTCTCCTCACTGTGCATGCAACTGCTGCCATTCCTGAGCAAGCCCTGCACTGGTGGTGTCCCGATCCCGCAGCTAAAATAACTTTAGGAGATGGACTTGCTGGACTTTCTATAGGAACAATGAAACCTTTAAACCTGTAAATCCCTTTTTGTGCAATAATAACTGCACATATTTCATTGCAGGTAACCGTAGTTAAAGGGAAGGACAATGATTTCAAGCACCACCCTCCTTTTAAAGCTTGAAGTCTGTTATTCTAACTCAATTGGCATGACGAGTGATCTCTAGCCTTGGTCTCATCAACACCCTCACCTGTGTTAATGAGAGAATCACTGTCAGGATCCTCCTGGCAAAGCTGAAATGCAGTGGAAATGATTTTGGGATTAAGTTGATTTTCATGGCGAAGAGGGACTTTGCAATTATTGGCAATTCATCTGATTATTCTTCTTGAAGTATATACAAATTGCCATCATAAAAACTGAGGCATGCAGACTTTGTGAAAATTAATATTGGTTTCATTCTCAAATCTTTTGGCCACGGCTGTAGTTCAGTCCGACCGTTTTATCAAAACAAGCATTTGCTTGAGTCTTATAATTATAGGTTAACACACAGGGTTGGATTCAAGCATCACTGCACAGTAATATCCTTCGAGATCTTGTTGGATTTGTGACTGTGGATCGGTTGTGCATCAGTGACATCGCCTGGGCTCTAAATGATACCAAATGTTGAAGTTTCAAACAGCAGGGTAATTGTGGGTATGCATCAGTCAGATCTTGATTTAGACTTCAGTGCTGTCTGTCTGCACCTCATGAGGAGATCCAAGAGGTTTCACATTTTATGGTGGAAAATTAAAAGTCTTCATGCTGAGAGTATATGAAATGGCATTTGGTATTGTTTGCTTTGGTAGGAATATTTTATTTTGTCCATCGCCAACTTGCCTTTTGGGAGTTCGGGATACACTTTTATCTACTTAAAATTTCCATCTCGCTGTATGTGTTCATTATGCTTTCATGTGTTCCCCATCTGTCCATCTTAGCGTTTAGATCTGCATCACAATATAATGAAAGTTTATTTTCTGTTTTTCCATTGAAAAGCCTAAAGGGATAGTTCACCCCAGCATTAAAATATACTCATTGAGTCACCCTCATGTTGGGCAAAAGATTATTTAAATTAGATATTTTGGGGGGGAAATGGCTTCTATTTTTTTGTATCAGGGTTATTATAGTTAATTTAATGTAAATCTATTAAAATTATGTTAATAAATGTTGATTTAAATAAAATATAACAACATATGTCATTGGCATATTTGCCAAGGCAACATATCAAATTTTTATTTAATGCATCTTGATGAACTAAAACTAAAACGGAAACAAAAATGTATAAAGCCATATTTAAAAATAAATAAATTTGAAAACAACTTACAAAACCTGACCTAAAAAAAAACTAACCTCAAAAAGGCCACAAAAAAAAAAAAAGTTTCTACAATTTGTGTGCTGTATTTTAAGTCATTCAATAGTTTTGCATACAGAAATAGACTGATTATATGAGGTAAATTCACTCGTAAGGAATCAAAGACTGGAAATAAAGTGTAAAAAAGAAAATTATGGTGCCCTTCATGTCCTTTTTGGAGCTTGGCAACTCTATGCTTTCATCATTTATGGAAAAGCAGCAAGAAAAAAAAAGTCCTTTGGGTTTGGATCAACATTTCAGCGAGTACGTGATGACAGTATTTATTTATGGGTGATCTATTTATCTAATTCGATATGTTAAACCAAATGTTTTAATGAAAAAGCTTGTGATGTCATCAGAACACCTCGACATCATCTTTTGAAGTAAAACCTCAAAAGAACTGCGAGAACAAACCTCAGTTAGTGTAAACAGCTGCTACCTACTGGCAGTAAGTCACTGTATCGCTCTGTAGAGCGTGGAATGACCCTTCTGCGGTCACGATATGAGCCGTTCCAATGGTGTCAGGCCCCGCTGCATGCTGGGAAGATAGAGAGGGTGAGAGTGATGAGGTGGAACAATGTCTCTCACACACGTGTGTCTGTTTAGGCTTTGGCACGCGGCGGCTTCCAGCGAGGTGTCAGAACGAAGCCTCACTTCTGTTTCACACGTCCTTTTTCTGAAACTAGAGCACATGTCGCGCAGAGCTCAAAAAGAATGATTAAAGCATTGCTGCATGTTCTTACATTTAGTGTGGTCATGATATCAAACGTTTATCAATACCAGTAAAGTTTCATGATTCTAACCATGTAATAATCAAATGACCACCATGTTTTCTGAAAAAAAAAGTAAATTAATACAATATTACAATTGTGTGTGTGTGTGTGTGTGTGTGTTTGTGTGTGTGATATTTCTGTCCTGAACATTCACATTCACAAAAAACAAACTGTCTTGTCATAATTTCATATCATTTTTATTTTACTTTATGACAAAGCAAGCACAATGAAGCCTTGATGCTAGTTTATAATTATGCACACACTCACACACACACACACACACACACACACAGACTTTTTCAGATAAATAAATGAGATTACATTTAATTTGTGTCTTTTTTTCCCCCAGTTTATTGTAGATGCTTCACTTTCACCAAACTATACATATGAAAATGTACTTCTTTCTCCAAATTACTGACTTAGAAACCACCATGACTGTGATCAGAGACATCCATAATCAGACTCGGATTAATATTTCTGCTTGTGCATCAGAAAATTGCTTTTTCATGGTTTCTAAGGGCCGCCATCCACCGTCTCTGACTCATAACTGTATTTATGGAGACCGAATGACTGATCTTTGGCTCTCTGTGCACAAATCTCCTCCTCACCTCCTCCATCCACCCTCGCCTCTCCTTAGCTAGAGGAAATCCCAAGTTTACCATGACGTAACCACATTTTCCATCAAAATACCATATTTACTGCAGGCTGGCCAATAAGAACACACTCTTGCAACTGTATATCAGTATCGTGTTTTTTCAAGCATCCATACTGTCGTGCACAAGCATGTTTTAGATTTTAAGTAGCTTGTAATTATCATGCTTCAACATGCTTTGAAAGTAATACTGAGAAGAGATTGAATTAGTATTCATTCATGTTTATTTTGTGTTTTTGTTGCAGCTCCAGCTTGGGTTTAATGAAGTAGTTGCAAAGAGTTGTAAACACCCACAAGAGGGCAGTGTTTCTTAAAATTTGTCTAAAGCAAGTGAGGTGATGATGCATTTGAGGTCTTACATTCATTCAGTTTTGCACCCTTTTTAAATTCCATCCCTGCATATATAAATCTCTGTAAGAAAAAAGACTGAAAGAAACTATCACTGATGCAGGACCTTTTCAAAAGGTCCTCTCCAAAAAAACTTTAAATTCTTTTATTTTTTCCAAAAATGCTTTAGAATTCTTATCGTGTTAATGTAAAACATCTTGTGTAGATTTAATTATTGTATCTTTCTATTACAATGCATCCATTTGGGGTAAATATGGTAAAGATGTGAACCATTTCAAAATACAGTCCCTGTGACAGTTTTTGTAATGCACTAACATTCAAATGTTTGGGCAATGAAAGATAAAAAAAAAAAATTAAGAAATTACTTACTTTCAAATAGGCTACTTTTATAAAACAAGGATGCATTTAAGTTGATCAAACGTGACAGTAAAGACATTTCTAGATTTAAATTTCAAATAAATTCTATTCATTGTAATTTCATTCAGACTTTAATATTTCAGATCAGTCAAAGAATCCTGAAAAAAACATCTCAAAAACATTCCATAAAAATATTAACATTAAAAAACAAAACAAAAAAATGTATACTTTAAAGTATGTGTATAGTATATATAATAGAATATATAAAAACAATTGTTTTAATTGTAATAATATAAAAAATAATTCTGTTTACTGTAATTTCGATCAAATAAATGCACCCTTGGTGAGCAAAAGAGACTTCTTTCCAAAACATTATAAAATCATATTATTCTGAATCTTTGTTTGGAAGCATCTGGAAATATTCCTTACTATTGCACTTCATTGAGTTTCATTTACATTTATGCATTTAGCAGATGCTTTTATCCACAGTGTATTCAGGCTAACAGTTTTTACCTAACGTGTTCCCTGGGAATCGAACCCACAACCTTTTGCGCAGCTAATGCAATGCTCTACCACTGAGCCACAGGACAGAACACTTTAAATTAGTTATATGGCTACCACTGTTTTTGTTTGACAGGATTGTTGATCAAGGACAAACGACGCTGATCCAGGAACACGTCCTACTTGGCAACTTCACAGTCAAGTTTTTTTAGCAGAGGATGAATCGTGTGCTTACAGGTGCGATCAGCTTTAGATAACACCTCTATGCATTACTTCCACCCCCTCTTGCAAAGTGTCCCGTTTACTGCCGGCGTGCTGGAGGTGTTTAAGGATTGCGCCCCGCTGCCTCCGTGCTCCCGTGAGCTTCACACTTCATTTGTACGGAAACTTCCCAGCGGCAGCAAATACTTCACGAGCGCTGCCAGCATAAATCATCAGGACCGACAAACCCGTCTGCAACCTTCAGACAGCCGTGGGACACTAAGGGTCTCTATTTTCAGATGTCCCGCAGGTTTCACCCTGTTAAAGGCGTCGAGGCATTGTCCTTGGCACACCTCCAGCCAAACTGGGACAGCACTATGCAGATTTGATTGCTTGTGAAGTGATTTGGAGCAGCCAGGGGCTAAACTGTGTGAGAAATGACTGACCCTCACAACACGCTGTGAAAGCAGAAGCCTCCTGTTTCACCCGGAGAGAGCGATAGGAAATGATGCGTAAATCAGACACTGAGGTGTTCGGAGAAAAGACTTCTGTTCTGTTCTTACACTTAAGAAAAAAAAAAAAATTAAGAAAAACATCCTAGCAATTAAATTAGATACTTTCAAAAGAAAATTAAAAAAATTAATAATTTTTTTTCATAGTCTTCAGTTAACAAAAGTACAAATTTAAATGTTTTTTTTTTTTTTTTAATATCTTTTTTTTTTTTTTACCTACCTTGGCTGCCTACCTAATAATTATTTTATTAATTATTTAATTAATAATTATATTTTATCTGACATACAAAAATAAACAAACAGTACAATAATCAAGAAAATCAACATTTATATTATAATTTATTTTATTTTTAAATAAAGTAAAATTTAATAAACTGTTTAAGTAGATGATCTGAATTCAATGTTGTTTTTATTATTGTAATGAATTATGACTAAAAAGGGATATCAGATATAAAAAATAAAAATGTATATAAAAAATAGTTTTCAGCCCTCCAAAATAATGAGGCAGTGTTTTGTTGTTGTTGTTGTTGTTGTTGTTTTGAGCATGGCACAAGAAACTATACAATCCATTTATCAGCAGCTGCTCTGAGATTTGTCTTTAAAAGGCAGAGATGATGTTCCTAATTCTTAGACCGTCTCAGCATTTGGCTTTTGCACTATCAACCCCACTTTTATTTGATACGGAAAGACCATCATTAGTTCTCTCTCTCTCTCTCAGTACTTGTTTATTTTCACTTAAAACAGTCAGGCAACGTGCCGACCCACGAATGAAAACAGAATCTGAGAACTTTTATCAATTAGCCCTGATAAAGATGACAGAACATTGAGCACAATGTTCATTTTCAAAAGGAAACGCACGTGTTTTGTCTTAAAACAATGTAATAGTGTCGAACTCACTCTAAGTAGCACTAAATAAGCCCATTGAGTCGTTTCCTGGCTGAGGTGATCCAAACCAAACATTGATCCAAGCTGAACTTATGGATGTTTGTGTTCATTGATAGGGCCGTTTAAAGACCCTCAGTGCAGTTTTAGACAAACAGTTGGCAATGTGTTTGAACAGCTCACAGCATTAACCGATCCGTTGCATCTGACACATTAACGGCGATTAATCATCACATGCTGCAGAATGGAGCATTTGTCCGTCTTGAACTGTATGTTATGAAAGTCTCCAGTGGAAATTCAGGAAAAGTGACAGGAAATCATCTAAAATCTCATGGAGATTTGGGCCTACATATTCTGGCAAGATATGCACAGATAAGACCCGTTCAACAAACTCGAGGAAGTTTACACATCGCTATGCTCTTCAAGTTAAAGTACCGTAGCACAATGTAAACCAGGACCAAAAAGCTCTCTCAGATTTTCATCAGAGCTGTTGAGAAAGCCATATTTACTTTCAGCATGTATGACAAGGAAGTGTAATGTAAAATGCAGACCAGCTATATCTTTCATTCTTTGGAAAGATTAAGAAATGCGAACTCATAAAACCCGCAGGAGGCCGACACAGCGGCAGTACAACTTTAGTTCTGTTCAGTTTAATTCAGTGTAGGTCAGTTTAGTTGCTGCTGGCAAATGTAATTTCTACAGAAAAAAATAGCAGATGTTTCAAGTTTTAATTTCCAGTCCAGCTATGTTAAGTTCAGTTCGGTTCTGCTCTGTTAAATTCACTTCAGTTCAACAAAGTTGAGATCAATTTTAGCGTCAATTCAGTTCATTAAACTACTGATGACCTTGTTCAGTGCAGTTAAATTCAGTTCTGTTTACTTCAGTTTGGCTTTGTTCAGCGAGTTCAGTTTAGTGTCCATTCAGTAAACTGATCTCTATATGTAATTTATAAATGTTCTCTTTTTATATTTGGTTCAGTTTGGTTAAATTCAGTTTGGTATTTCCCTTATTGAATTCAGTCCAAGATAGTTGAGTTCAGTTTTATTAAGTTCAAGAAAATTGGCAAATGTAATTTCTAAATTTAGCAGAAGTTTCTTGTTTTCGTTCGCAATCGGTTCAGCTATGTTTAATTCAATTTTTGGATTCAATTCAGTTAACTTCATTTCAGTTTAGTTAAATTTTAGCATCAGTTCAGTTTATTAAAATACTGATTGCATGTTTCAGTTCAATTCTGTTTACTTCAGTTTGGCTTAGTTCAGTGTAGACTGAATCAGTTTTGTATCAATTCAGTAAACTATTAATGGCTAAATGTAATTTCAAAAATTTCCTCTATTTTTATTTATATTTAGTTCAGGCCAGCTAAGTTCAGTTAAATTCAGTTTGGTTCAGTTAAATTTAATTAAGTTCAATAACATTTTGACAGTTGAACATAGTTTAGTTCAGCTCAACCAGTCTTACTTCTTTTAAATTGTTCAGTTTATTTCATTTAAGATCAGTAGTTAAATTCAACAAAATTGCTGGCAAATGTAATTTCTAGCAGATGTTTATTATTTTCCTTTCCAGTCTGTTCAGCTGTTAATTAAAATGTCATGCAGTTCAATTCAGTTCACTTCATTTAGATTCTGTTCAGTTTCATAGTCAATAAAGTTCAACAAAACTGTTGTTAGCAAAATTCCTGTTTTTGAGTATAATAAATTAATTTCAGCTATGTTCAGATAAATTTTATTACATTTGAAGTTCAACTGCCTTAAAATTAATTCCGTTAATTGGTTTATCCAATGCTATCTCGCGACCAATTCGTACGTATTTTACGAGGTGGCTTATTCGTACGAATTTGTACGACCTCACTCGTACGATTTTATACGATTTGTCTAAACCCCTGTGACGGTTAGGTTTAGGGGCGGGGTTAGGTGTAGGTCATTCGTACAAATTCATACAAATTGTGCAACTCGTAAAATACGTACGATTTGGCAAAAATCGTATAAATTTGTACGAGTGTGGTCGTACAAATTCGTACGAATAAGCCACCTCGTGAAAAATTTACGAATTGCTGTGAGATCGGCTTGGTTTATCCCTTCTGTTCTGTTTAGTTCAATATGGTTGAGTTCAGTTTGGTGTAAATTCTGTTGAGTTCAGCTCAGTTCAGCTTATTTATTAGCTGCTGAATGCCAATTTTATAAGACATTTCTAAATGTAACAGAACGTGGACGTGTTTGAGTAACTGTGATTTAGATACAGACGTTGTAATGAAGTACTTCCTTGATGATTAGAACTTTTTTTTGGTCGTGGGAGTTTTCCAGTGCAGCCATATACATATATAATACAGACTGTCAAACCAGCAGTGCCTGAGGTTGTTATTTAAATAAAGCTCAGTTAAACAGCAGTGAATGTAGTTTTTCTTGCTCCCCTTGGTGCTTCCAACACAAGTTCACGTTTTCTAGGAAGCACCTGCTCTTGAGGTTTTTTTTTTTATGAAGTCAATCACGATTGCAAGACTTTTTATTCTTGAAAAGGGGTTCAAAATAAATCTACAGTTTGTGTAAAACTGCTTATTTTAACAGTGGTACATACGGACAATGTAATGACCAAAAGAAAACGGTGAGTTATAACAAAAAGCATTTTTATTCTCAAAGACAAATGATACAATTGTCAGAAATGCTTGAAAATCTCACAATTTTATTTTATTTTTTTACTGGATTGTTAGTCCCATACAGACAGGTTAAAGTTTCCCAAACTCAATGGATGAAACAGGACGAAAGATTGTCGAAACTGAAACATCTGTACATTATGTGCAAGGAAGTAATGCTCCTGTTGTTTACAAACCAAGGATTGTGTCCAATCAAAATGATGCATATTTCAATAGCAGGATTTTCAGGGTTTCAAATACGAAACGCTTCCGTTAACAGTTCAGAAACGAGAACAATGGAGCGCAAAAGACGCCACAGAAGCATTTGGTTTTCTTCATGTGTTAATCTGACCTTGTAAATGAAATTTGCAAAGAAGCCCAAAACTTTCTGTGTGTCTGTGATGATGACAGAATGAAATCTCAATTTTTTTTTGTAATGTATAGTATGAATATAAATAGCCTCATGGAAGGAATCTCTGCTATTGAACCATAAAACCGACTCGTGCAAGGGTACTACATATAAAAGGGTCAATGAAAAACATGGTCTATAGCCTAAAAGCATATAAATATTTGGCCCTGTGACATGTTTGATTAAGACACACCAATGCTGTTCTCGTGTTATCAGGCATATTGAAGCAATTAAACACGGATTCATACAAAGTTAACAGTGCAGAGGTTTTCTTTACATTTGCAGTTACCTGCTTGCAGCTTTTTGTAAACATTCTGTAAACATAAACGCTCTCCTTACTACCAGAAGACACCACGGTAAAAGAAAAGGCTAAATCAAATAGTGGGGCAGTTAAGAACAGCAGTGTAAGTGTAGTTATTGTAACCGAACTCAAAGAATTGGAGTTTAATACTGTACAGAAGAAATGACAAATGTGGGTGGTACACACATACAGGTTTGTTTTAAGCTCAGATGAGTTGTTTCTGCCATGACCTTTGTGACCTAATTTTGGCCGATTTTCTCAAAACTGATCTTGTTCAGGTTATATTTCATCACACACACAAGAAGGAAAAAATAAACATGATATTATATTTTTAGGACCACGTTTGGTATTTGCAATTATTATTTACTACAAATTTACATTTATCAAAAATTATTTATACTATCATTACCAGTTTGCTATAATTTGGAATACGATTTTTCACGTTAAAGCAGTTTTTCCTGAAAAAAATAAATAAAAAATGTTGTAAAAATTTAAATTTATTTTCTTCATGCTAAATGTAACTTCTAGAGTAAAATATAACCCGAACATTCATTTGCGTTTTTGTTTTTGCCATTTATGCTTTGTTTTACATCCCTTTAAAAGAAGAAGTGCTTTGTTCTAAACAAAAATAGAAATAAAGAGACAAGTGACGTTTGTTTCAGAAGGGCGCTGCCAGCAGCCTATTAACTTACATTGGGACAAACATTAAATCAAGTACCACTTGTTGTTGAATCCAAAAGCATACACAATATTCTTCAGAGACGCCAATTACAAAGTGTAAAGAAAATTGGATTAATAAAAATATAATTGTTTCAAAATCGTTCTCTTTGTCAGTGATAGTTTCATCCCAACTCATTATGGATTGCTGACCAATAAATAAATTCTAGAAATGGAGATGATGAACTTTTCTGGTAAACATCCTTTGTGTAATTTGGGCCACTCAATTTGTTCGTCCGTTCAGTAAAATGTCTTGCAGCTCAAAGATTCTGTCATCTAACATGCCATTAATATCAAAGTACTTGATTATATTGTACCTCAAGAACATTAGCACACAGCAAAGAGACATTTCTGAGTTTGATTGTTGTTGTAAAGTTTGCATAGTGTTTAACTAACCAACAAAGTGCAGTTAACAATCCAGTTATAGAACAAAAGGCTGTCGATCGTATTGGTTTCATATCTGCACAAGAGACGGAAACTGTTCGTTTTATTATTGCAAGTGCATGCGTGAGATTTGATCATGTCTGTATCTGGAGATGCAAAGGTTTAGGCCACTGCTGCAAGAGTTTGGTCATTCTTGTAGTCACCGAAAAACATTAAATAAAAAATACATCTAAAATAAATTAACTAGATAAACACCGGATACCAAAATCAAACAAGTGGAGAGCGCAGCACGTCGACTCCCGTAACATATCTTTGTACATTTATTGATCGTTTTTTGTTACTTGCTCAGATGTACTCAGTCTAAAACATTTCTGGATGTTTTAATGCTTATTAATGTCTAACATTTTTGACTGAGAACAATCCACAAACATTTAATTGTGGATATAGTCTTACAATGAAATGTCCTTCCTTCATTGCTGACGTATGATTGGCTTTTCTTTTTTGGTTGCTTTAACATAACAATAAAAATAACAAAACATTTAAATTACAAAACGAGTAAATATTTCATTAAGTTATTAATAGATGTCCCAAAAATAATATTCAAACGCCTTAAATTTTGTCCCTCTCAACACATTGCATAATTTAAAGTTTATATGGCTTCTATTGCTTCTCGAATCAGTACTGTTTGTTACCATTTCATTCTTAAATTAAAATAATTAGAGGGAATAAGCCAGTACTGTTTCAAATAGCTGACTTCTAGCACGCATAAATAAAAAACAAACAAACAATTGCTTTCAGTGTTAAGAAATGCTAAATCATACCGAGTTAGTATAAAAATATTCTGCGCCAATAGTGTGGATGCATTCCTATTGCAATGAAAGTTTACTCAAGGACAGAAAAAGGGATAGTTCATCCAAAAATAAACATTCTGGCATCATTTTCTCATTGCTTTGCACAAAGCTATTGAATGAGCTCACATAGACCAATCTGTTGGTACTTTTTGGAGTTTAAAACCCCCAAACACCAGAATTTTCGGGAGAAAGACAGTGACAGTACACTTTTGTCAATCTAAATGTGCAGCATCAGCATTGTGCCAAATATTTAATTTTAAAGAAAGAAAGTCATACGGGTTTGGAACAAAATGAAGGTGAATGTATAAACATTTTTGGCTGAACTATTCCTTTAAATTCAGTGACTTGCATTATATGTAATGTCACCGATGAACTGGAATGTCAGATGAATTAGACTAAAGATGCGACCTCATTTACCATTGCTCTGTAATATTGCTAATATGATCGCACCTTAATGCCGTAGATCACTCCCGGTAAGGGTAATTTGTTTTATATAATATCATAAAAATACACTGCAACCATTCAATATTGTACCAGTTAGTACCAGTGAGTACCGGTGAGTACCAGTGAGTACCAGTGAGTACCAATGAGTACCAGTGAGTACCAGTGAGTACCAATGAGTACCAGTGAGTACCAATGAGTACCAGTGAGTACCAGTGAGTACCAATGAGTACCAGTGAGTACCAGTGAGTACCAGTGAGTACCAATGAGTACCAGTGAGTACCAATGAGTACCAATGAGTACCAGTGAGTACCAGTGAGTACCAATGAGTTTGTGCTTCTAATCCAACGATTCTTTCATGCAATTATCTCTCGCTCTTTGTCTTTAAGGCTAACAGTGCTGCATTGAGGTCTTGTTCAACCAGACCGTCTCAGTATGGTCTCCAAACGGACTCGTCCATCCTCCCGCTGGAGTTGAGAACGGTTGGCGAGCTGCTGTGGCTGCCGTCCGCATCGCCTCCGTCCGTCTGATTGGGCAGGTTGGGGTTGATGAGGGTGCTGCCGGTGGATGCGCTAGTGCAAGGCGGCAGCATCCTGGAGGGGGATCGATCTCCACCTGGCACCATAGAGAACTGGTACGACCCGGACGAGGCGCCGTAGTAGAGGTACGGCGTGCTGCTGGTCTGGAAGGGCCCGCTTTGGTTTTGGGTGGATCCGGGGTACGGCGGAGGCAGGTAGGTGTGGTAATGGCTGGTGGTGGACATGCCCAGAGACATGCCCGAAGTGACCGGTGTAGGGGTGTATGTGAAGGTCGCGGGATAGTGCATTCTGGGACTGGGGAAACGGGAGTCTGTGAGGGAGGACAGACCGGGAAATTGACGTTCAAACTGCCGCGGGTCGGCCGAGAACGGACTGAGATCCGACGTACCTGGTGGAGAGAAAAGAACAGCTTTTTTAGTGATATTAAAATCAAGAAAAAGGTTTGAGCATGCCTTTTTTGTGCATTTTTTTTTCAATTGCTATATACTTTTCAGTACAATTTCTGTTATATAATCAGAGCATTTATATGGTATGAAAACAATCAGTAAAATTAGGTTAAAAAGGTACAACATAATGATTATTACAGTTCAACATGATGTAAATTTTACTCATTGTTTTTTGTATAAGATGAATGCTCTGATTATATAAATAAATTGTCTAATCTGATGTTTATCTGATGTTCGTGCATCCATTTTTTAAAATTGAGATGTATACATTTTCTTAAAGCAGAATAAATAATCTTTTCATTGATGTATGTTTTATTTAATGATAGGACAATATTTGGTTGTGATACAACTATTTGAAAATATGGAATTTGAGGGTGCAAAATCAAAGTATCAGGAAAATCATCTTTTAAATTTGTAGTTTAAATTAAGTTCTTAGCAATGCATGCTAATAATCAAAAATTAAGTTTTGATATATTTACAGTGGGATATTTACTGAATATCTTCAATGGAACATTGGGGGGGGGCTATTTACTTATCTATCATGTTGAAAAAGTGCAGAATCTGACAAATTTTAATTTTGGCATTCAACATTTTCTTTGTATCTATTTTTTAATCATAAAAAAAGTTACATGATATATTACATAATTTATTGTAAGACTTTTGGGCCCCATTTCATAAAACATTCAAATCAGTTCATGAAAATAAATCAAAATTTCAACATTGATTCATTAGTTTATTTCAGTCAATGGAAGTTTCATACCATTATATTTTTTGTAGTTAAATGTGTAGTTTTGCCAAATGCTGCTGGTTCTCTTCAACTCTTTTCAACTTATGCATTAACTCATCTGTGACACCCTACATTGTTTTTGTACTAGATGCATGCTTTGACTTTTCTGGGACTACTTTAAATTAAGAGTAACTTGAGTTTCATAGTAGCTTCATCCACATTAATTGAGACTGAAATGAATAAAGGAACACCATTAAATCAGACAGAAGAGGGCGCTTTCAAACTTAATTTCCATACA
This sequence comes from Carassius auratus, assembly GCF_003368295.1. Lineage (NCBI taxonomy): Eukaryota > Metazoa > Chordata > Actinopteri > Cypriniformes > Cyprinidae > Carassius > Carassius auratus. Next base: position 26,108,698 of record NC_039259.1, on the reverse strand, counting down.
GCTTTAACTAGCCTGCCACACAAAACTCCCTTTTATAAATTACATGCAACTTTATCTGCATTTCTCGTGCAAATAATGGATGTAAAAAATAATTGGAAGTAAATACGAAGAGACTCTCCCAAACAATTTAATTAGAGTGAAAACAGTTTTGTCTTTGTTATTATACGAGTCAGTGTTTGAAATATCCCAAGTCATGAAAACATCAGAATGACACTTCAAAGTGCAAGAAAAAAGTTCATATTGTTGCTCAGTGATGCCGTTTGTGACTCCACATGAACCGATTCCCTTTACAAGCTCAGTCTGAGGAATTTTAATCAAGGAAACTGCAATAAATTTTAACCGACCGACAAGAGAGACTGGCTCATCTTGCATGTCAGCAGTTTAATTACTCTAGCAAACATAAACTGAATTAAATGTTTATTTGCAACCTGGATTACACAATACTTGGGTTGATTCAAGGTCAAGACGAAGACTAATGCTGCAAAAATGTCACCGGGCCGTAAGGGTTCAGTATGCAAACGAAGTGTCAAAAGGCGCTGACGTGCTGCTGAAAGATTGTGAGTTTGGCTTCTGGCTGTTTGTTTCTTTAGCGGCGTTTGCTGAAAGTTGTCTGGGGGTTTGTATGCAAACGCGTCGTGTGCGTTCACGCTCACATGTGCAAGCACATGCATCCTTGCATTTATATGAATATCAAAGAGAAATGTCGGAATAAACTGCGAGCGCACATGGAACCGCTTAGAGGAAAAAAACGTTTCCACAGGATGCATAATGAGCAGTCTCAGATGTGGTGGCATGTCTGCGATTAGCCAAAGAGAAGGGCCGATCTTCTCTCTTAGAACCACAAGATGTTTTTAAATTATAAACCACTAATGGGCTGTGACTCCCAGATCCCCAGGAGAGAGAATCCCAGAGGAACGTCTTATCATCTCCACATCTGTCTATTTTTGCACTCTGTATTCTTCATGATCTGCTTTTCAAATGGAGCCGCCTGCTAAATTAAAGGCTATAAACAAACAATCCCTAACTCCTCTCCTCTTTTCCATTCCATCACATTTCCCCTTTCTTTTCCTTTTCTTTCTTTCAAACAAACCCAAACTCTTTTCTCTTCCTTTCTATTTCCCCTTTCCCATTTCAGTCAGTTACCCATTTTATTTCCTTTAGTTCACAGAAAAGTAACTACTCCTTTTTCCATTCCCACTTTTCTTTACTTCATAAAAACCCAAACTCTTTTCCTTTCCACGTCCCCTTCAGGAGACCTTTCCCATTTTAATTTCCTATTTTTTTTTCATCTGATTTTAAATTACCATTTCTTCTTTCCTTTGCCATTACGTTACTTCAATGAAACTCTTTCTGTTTCCAGTCCATGTTCTTTCATTTTTTTCAAACAAACCAAAATGATTTTCCTTGTCTTTCCATTTCCCATTTAACTAAAACACTTTTCCCCTTCCTGATAATTTCCCCTTTTCTTTTCTTTCCTTTACTTCAGACAAACTAAAACTCCTTTTCCTTTCCATTTCCCAGGTTATTTGACCATTTTCCTTCCTTTACTTCAAACAAACCGAAGTATTTTGCTTCCCATTTCCCATTTTCTTACCATATAATTTCCCCTTTTCATTTTCTCTACTTAAAAAAACCCCAGAATACATTTCCTCTTTCAAATGTCTATTTCCCTCTTTTCCTTTACATCAAACAAGCTTTACTTTCCATTTCTTGTTTCATTACTTTTCCCAACTTCAATTTCCCCTTACTCCAAACTAAAATCTTTTTCTGTCTGTTTTTCCATTCTTTTACATTTTCCAAACTACTTTTCTCTTTGAATTCAAATAAACCAAGTTTATTTTCCTTTCTGTTTCACCTTTTCCTTGTCCATTTGTCCTTTTCTTTCCTTCACGTCAAACAAAGTCTCTGATCTAATCACATCTCATCCTTCCTCTAACCCTGTTGCTGAGGTAAAGTACTGTTTTATGATGATAAATCCCATCAGTTGTCTGCTGGTTTCGGAGCGGTCGCGTGTCGTCCATGAGCGCTGCTTTATGAGTGACAGTTCGGCAAACTTTACAGAACATGTGTGGCCAATTATGAGCAGATTGTCTCTCCCCATTATCAACTCTTGACATTTCCAACCAAACAAAGAAGACACTTCAGGGAGACAGTGCAGAAGAGAGGAGACCCAAGTCACATTTCCAAAACAATGACAGAAATTCACATATACAACCTTCAATCACCATTAAACATCGCTCCTCGCTGCAGACATTCACGAGAATGAACCCATCATGCTTTCGGCTCTTGCCAAACCATTTTTGGCTTAACTTAATACAACATCAATCACTTTGTGTTACAGGGATGGTGTGGTCTAGTAGCTGAAGCTCAAGGCTAGAAACCAAGAGGAGCATGATGGCTCAAGCTGTGACCTATCATCAGTGTGATCTTGTGACCTTTGACCCCGGGTTGCTTCAGGGTTGCCTGCTTACTTTAAGAGCACATTAAGGGATACAGAAGCCACTAATAAAGATGCATCATGGAGTTTTGGGGTCAGTAAGATTAAATGAATACTTTAATTCACCAAGGATGCATTAAATTGATCCAAAGTAACAGTAAATATTTAAAGTGTTCCAAAAGTGTTCTATTTGGAATATATTAAAATAACATGGTTTATGTTTTTTTTTTTTTTTTTAATACCATAACACATTATGGTATATTTCAAAGCAACCATGGTATATACCAAAGAACCGTGTTTTGTGGATATGTACCATGATATTATTTGAAGATTCTTAGATGAAGATCAGTTTACTAATTTGGAAGATGACTTTTCATCAAGGTATATATTAGATTTGTTTATGCATTCTGTGTTATTGCATACATCAAAGTACTGAGATATTCAGACTTGATGCCATCATTGAGTCCGACAAACATGCTTTTTAAACACACTTCATACGGAAGGAAAAATCAAAGTTCTATACAGTTCTCCAGTGTCCCGTGATCCTGCTCTGATAATATTATGCATGCCTTCATCTGCGTGGTTATCAGTCACCAGGTCTCTGGCTGAAAGGTGTAACACGAGCCCATGCTTGAGAAGAATAACCACGCAAGCAGCTGCAGAGGGTGCGATGCATTTGGGACGTGTCTTCTCGAGCCATTCAGTGGTGCTCCGAGGAAGAACAGGGGCATTAGGACCAAGCGTGCGTGTGTCTCTTTGAGGAAAGAACAAAGGCTGACATCTCCAAGATGAAAGCGGGGTGAAATCTAAACTAATCAAACCCAACGAGGCAGCTGGCCGGGGTTCAAAAAGCAGCCACACCAAGAAGTCATTTAAACTTTCACATTCGCTCCAGGCTCAAAGAAAACAGTTAGGGTGGGGAGCCAAGAGAAAGAAAAAAAAAGTTCAAAAACCAACCTGGCGGAGAGTCAAACAGGTGTATTAAAGAAAACGTCCACACTGTGTGTTTGTTTCAGAACGAACCCCAAAGGGCGGGTGGACTGCAATCTGGTGCCTATTTCATTAATAAAGGCACGGTCACAGCAAGCTCTTCCTAGGGTTTGGACTCTAGGGCTTTGGGTAGTTGATGAGAATTGCCTTTGGAAAGCCCATCTAAAACTATTTTTAAAACCCCATCTAAAACTATTTTAAACAACATTCTCTTGTAATTGTTGTTCATGCAACCGTTATGAATGCATGTGAATTTAAATCCTATGTGGAATATTTGAATGTTTACAACAGGTCATTTAAAATTATCTGGTATGATTTAAAAAATGCATAAGATTATGCATGAAATATATAAATTATTGTGCATGCAGTGTGTGTATGCAACTATTTATTTATTTTATCTCTTTAATATTAGATTTTTTTATTATTTCATTTATACTACTTTTCATTTATTAGCTTTAAATGCAACGTTTGTGCATTTAAAAAATGCATTTGTGTATAATATATATATATATAATTTCATTTCATTTACTTATACGACAAAATAATAATAAAAAAGTATAAATGAAATAAATTTAAATATGTAAAATATATTATTTCATATTAATGTTCAATATATATTTTGAGCTCATATGAAGTGAAATACTATCTGCAATATTCTAGAAATCTATTTTTTTACAATGCATGATCATTTAAAATAAAAAGGAAAATACAACTGAATGAATAAAATAACATTAAAGAGATAAAGAAATAGTGATCAGTTACACAAGTTATGACATAAACTTTCCCTGCATTCAAAATAATTATATTATAAAATCCAATAGACGTGTTATGCAGCAACTACCCATTTACTTTGTGAGGTCCGTGAGTCAGAAACTCTAGTCTGTTTTATTGTTCCTTTTCAAGGCATTTCAAAAGAGAATTGAGTTCAAAGACTCTATTGGAGAGGATGGGGTTAGGGCAGATATTCTTTCAAATGCTCTCTATTTTTAAAGGTGCTATTGCTTGGAAGCCATTTGCCCACGGGCGACGTATCAAACGCTTACAAAGCAGAAAGTTAACACTGGAAAAATGCTTTGATTCAACTTCAGCGAATGAGTGTTTGGACAAATGTTCACGGCTAACACGATCAGCTAAGAAAGTAAATACAGGCACGTTGAGACACTCCATTTCCCACATTTCTGAAATGAGTGGGTGGCAGAGAAAGCGATATGGGCCAGAGGAGAATTTTATTGTTCAGAGCTCGCTCTTTTATTGCGCAGTTGTGATTTCATGTGGAGTCAACAAGTGAAAAACACACTTTACTTCTGTAATCCCACATCTGTCTGAGTGAAACAGGATGTTCAATGCATAACAATCAGATTCATCTTTAATTGATTGGGTAATAAAAATGGTTGCTAAAACAGCCTGAAAATTTTTGATTTCAATTTTGATTTGACTCAAAAAAATGTAATTAAACTTTAGGAAAAATAAGTAAATAATATAAAAAAATAAAATAAAATAGGACAATTAAAAATAAAAAAAACTTGGAAAAAATATAAACAGACAACATGTTTTTAAAAGATGATCACTAAGACATATATATTTCTATTTCAAATAAATGTTGTTATCGATTAAATAATCATGAACAAAATATAATAAGCTGTTTTCAGCATTAGTTATAATAAGAACTATTTTTAATAATTGAGTTGTAATAATAATTGAAAATGAGTGAGCAACAAATCAGCATATTATAATGATTTCTGATGCTGAAGATTCAGTTTTGCATAGCAAGTATAAATTACATCTGTAAATATTTAGCTAAAAATATTTTTTAAATTATAGGAATATATCACAATTTGACTGTATTTGTGCCTCGGTAAGATGGACCCTCTTTTAAAAACATTTAAAAAATAATTAGCATTTCAAACTTTTAGCCATTGGGCATAAAAAGAAGGTTGATTTGAGTTTATACTGAGCCATATCCGAGCACAGTTTGAGATTGATTGTCGCATTTGAGATAATAGAGCTCTTGTCTGTTGATTTGACTTTCTTTAAGGTGTTAGTTTACCTGAGAGGCGTCTTGGCACGTCGCTGATGGAGGGGAGGCCCGTGGCGCGGGTGGAGGACAGCGGGGTGGTGGAGTGGATGGAGGGAGATGTCATTTGGCTCAGGTAAGGAGTGTAGGGCTGCTCGTAGGACCAGGGCGGAGAGGACTGCGTCTGCCGTGGATCTGTGAACATGACAAATGAGACGACTCCAGTCAACATCAGCACGACAGAATCCTCAAAGATGTGTTTGGGTGTGATTGGAGCCTCTTCTCTCGGGACCACAGCAGTGCTTTTATAGCTCCGTGATGTTTACAACAGTGACCTCAAAAATGAACGGTATCACACACCACCACACACACACACAAAAAAGAGTCAGTCTTGTGAAAGCTGTCCGGAACACAGGTTATGTTTCACTATTAAAACAAAAGAAAATTTTGTTTTGCAAATACTCTATTTTTATAACCATAAAGCATTGTTATATCTTTTATATATATATATATATATATATATATATATATATATATATATATATATATATATATATATATATATATATATATATATATATATATATATATCATTATTTTAATGACACACACTACACACAACACACACTCTCGCTGTAATGCATCCTATTAATTTTTTTTTTTTTTTTTATTAATAAAAGTTTTATTTACTTTAATTTATCTCTCTCTCTCTCTCTCTGTCTATATATATATATATATATATATATATATATATATATATATATATATATATATTGAAATTAAAGTAAATAAAACATTTTATTAATTAAAAAAACAAATTAATAGGATGCATTACAGCGAGAGTGTGTGTTGTCTTTAATTGTCATTAAAATAATTATGCAAAAGAAAAAAGTAATGCTTTGCAGAATTTTTATGTTTTTGCAAATGAAAAGAAAATTTATTCTATTTTTAAGACAATTCAGATGTTTTGCATTATATATAAATATATATATATATATATATATATATATATATATATATATATATACACACACACACACACACACACACACACACACACACACACACACTGAAATTAAATTAAAGTACATTTAATAAAACTAAATAATAATAAATATGATGCATTACAGGGAGAGGGTGTGTTGTGTATAATTGTCATGAAAATAATGTGACAATACACAAGAAATTTATATATATATATATATATATATATATATATATATATATATATATATATATATATATATATATATATATATATATATATATACACACACATATATGTAATTATGTTTTTGAGATTCAATCTCAGAAGAGTCCTTCCTGGTGAGCCAAATGTAAAGATTTGTTGTGCACACAAAGTGGGTGACCTTTCTTTTTATAACAATAAAGAGCGAGACAGAGCAGACTTGTATAAAAAGCTGTGGTATGTAAATAGCTTAATCACATTCAGAGCCAAGAACAGTTTCCTGTTTGCTTTCTACAGTATTCTAGTAAACACAGCGTCCGCTCTGACACGAGAGGGAATGGTAAACATTATGCAAACTTTAAAGCTGAGCGCATATGAGAAAAAAGAAAAAAAGCCCACGCTCCAATTGCCAAAAGTGAAGCAGGAACTAATGAAAATATTTGGACAAATGTAATGGAATTAAAGCAATAGCTCACCCAGAAATGAAAATCTGTCATTATTTACTCACTCTCATGTCGGTCCAAACCCGTAAGCTGTTATTTTTTCCGTGGAACAAAAAAAAAAGGAGGAATCTTCATCAGTCTTCGCCAGAACCTGGTCTGCACCGTTCTGACTCAGATTTGGGTCTGTTCCTCACTTAAACAATCATAGGATTTCTGAAGACTTGAATGGACTGATGCTTTTCTGTCCTTCAAAGACGTCATTTGATCGATGAATAGAAGCACAGAGTTTCATCAAAAACATATTTGTGTTCCAGTAAATTAAAGAAACTCAGATTAAAATGAGGGTGAGTAAACAATGAGTTTTCATTTTTTGGGTGAACTATCCCTTTAAGGTGATGTAAGCAGCCAGTCCCAAAGAAAGATAATGCCTCATTCCCGTGCCTCAATATCTCCTGTTTAAATCTGATTGACGCTGTCGAAATCTCCATTTCTTGCATCATTCTGGCGTTTATCTTCGCAGGTTAACCTTCAGCAAATCAGGCCTCTTAAATAAACCTACCTGTTCTCCAAACACTGATGTTTGTACAGTACATAAACCACAGCGATTCTCCAGTAAAGCTCACGGCTGGTGGCCAGAGAGGCTGATGGCCGGTTTACCTGAGATCTGAGTTTGCCCCTGCGGGTTGAAGGAGTTCGGCGTGGCGTTGAGAGACGGCCGGGGACTCTGGGTTTGCATGGCAACTCTCATGGTGGTCTGGCGCAAACGCTCTAACTCGCTCAGGCGCTCGGAGAAGAGCGGCGGTTTAGGGGGGTCTTCCAGTTTCTGTCTGTGTCCTACCGAACAATATCAGACAGAAATTGCAGTTAATACACCTACTGCTCGATTCTGACCAGCTTTAAAGGGATAGTTCACTCAAAAATGAACATTCTGGCATCATCCACACACCCTCATATTGTTGCAAACCTGTATGATACAGTATATAATTCGTCTGAGAAACTCAAAAAGAGATATTATACGGAATGTTCAAGCTGCTCTTTCTATGCAATGAAAGTGAATGGGACAGAAAAAAAAGCAGTTTTGTGTGACAAATAGATGCAAATGAGCCTTTTAGATTGGTAACATCTTAAATTTAGACACAGATCTATTGTATTGTACTTAAATAAAGCACGTCTTGTGGACCATTTTCATGGCACTTTTAATGTCATTTTTGATCAGTGTTTACTTCTATTGTATGGAAAACATCAGTTTGTAGATTCCCAAAATTTCTTAAAATGTCATTAGAGTTAATAAATGATGACAGTACTGTCATTTTTGGGGCAAATTGTACTCCTTTACATGGATAGTTGGCCAAATAATTAACATTTTGGCATCATTTACACACCCTTGTGTTTTTTTGTTTACTTTCTTCTGGGAGACTCAGAAATACAGTAAATGTTATGCAAAATATTCAAGCTGCTCTTTCTATACAGTGAAAGCACTGTAAAAGTAATCCGTTATCTGTTTTATCAAGGCATGTGATTGCTTTGTGTGACAAATAGATGCAAATGAGCCATTTAGATTAATAATACCTTATATTTTAGACACAGATCTATTTTATGGTTTCAGAAGAGAGCAAATAAAGCACAAAAGTCACGTGGACCGTTTTCATGGCACTGTATGGAAAAGATAAGTTTCTAGATTTCCCAAATTTCTTAAAATGAATAAATTATGTCATTTTTTGACTCCTTTAGGTGCCAAAATGTTCTAGCTGCTTTTTCTTTACAGTGGAAGTGAATGAGAAAGTAGCTCTAAAAACACGGTAAAACAATTAAAAAGCAACTTACATTTCTGGCACAAATCTGCTGCTTGGTTTCAGATCACTTGCAATAAAGCATTTTCACTGTTCTTTAATGCCGTTTTTGTGACTGTACAGAAAAGTTCAGTTCGTGGATTTCCCGAAATATCCTATGATGACATTACGGTGAATAACTTACGACGGAAGTGTCATTTATGGCTGAATTGTTGTCTCACACCTGCTGGATTGTTCTCTTTCTGGGTAACCAACTCAATGAAAGTGATACGATGAATGGTGCCAAGCTCCAAAAAAGACTATTTCTTCCTATACTTGTTCTTCTTTTAAGTCTCTTGAAGTCATATGACTGCTTTGTGTGTTGAAGAGAAGTCGGAGAGGTTTCAGAGCTCAAATAACAACTGCAATTTGAACACAAAGCAATTGTAGGACTTCATAACAAATCATATCGACTATTTTCATGGTGTATTTCTTACTTTCGGTCAGTTTCACTGTATGGAAATGATCAGTTTTGAAATATTCAACGATGAAGGATTGATGACAGAAGGGTCATTTTCTGGGTGAGCAAATAATGAACATTCAGGCATCATCTACACACCCTCACCTTGGTTGAAACCTGATAGTCGTATGAGAGAAACAGACCACAACTAATTAAAATAGTCATTACTCAATGAAGTGTAATGAGATTTGAGATCTACAGCTGAAGGCAAGATTACAGTCTGTTCCACCCAAGCAGCTATTGTATGACTTCAGGAGACATGAAATATAAAATTATCATTACGGTGCATCCACAGAAAACATGTTTCAAACAACACGGTGTCCAAAGTTTGAGGTATTTGGGTGAACTGTCTCTCAATGGCCAACCAAACAATTAAACCTCGTTATTTACCAAACAGCACGACATGTGTGTCAGATGCATCAGCGATCTCTGGGTCTCTCAGTTTTCACAATAGCGACTGGCGCACAAAAGGAGGGGAAGTAATTCGACTTTCTACCTGTCCGTACATGCCGTTGTTTAACACGGTGGCGTGGATCCAAAAGAATTCACAGTCAAATTACACAACTGCTTCATTTCCCTATTATTCCTATCATGCTTGAAACTATGTCTGTGAGTCACGACAAAAGAATGACCCGCCAATGTTTATTCAATCATTTCCCATAAAAGAGGACAAACTCAGTCCTCTATCCTGCAATAAAGAGTACGAGTCACGCCATGCCCCCACGTCCACCCCTTTCCCCTTCACGTGAACCACCCTTTCTAGCTCAACATCTCCACTAAAGAACCTGACTTCACTGGAACCGCATCGTTGTGTCAATACTGGAGAAGAATATGTGTTAAAGAGGGACTTAGGCTTATTTTCTGTGCTTGTCTGTCTCGCCCCGGTCGGTTGCTCTGAATAGCTGTAAAGTAAATATCACATAGAAGAAAAGAGAAACTCCTGCAAAAGCTTGGCGGCTCTCCAGTCGGTACCTCCAATCTCGCAAAACCTGATTGTGCTCTGGAGTTCACTTGAACAAACACAGCTCCTCATTCACAGTTGAATGTCGAGCACTTTGCGTTGAGAGCGCGAGTAATTCCCTAATGGTTCCTCTCGCTGGACGCTATTAAAGAAGCACAATCAATACTGCAGCTGCTGAAAAAAAGGAACTGGTTTTATTTAGTTTATGGTGAATACGGCCCACTGTGTGTGTGTGTGTGTGTGTGTGTGAGTGTGCATGAAGGTGCATGGGATAAAAAAATAATAATAATTCATTTCACAAACTTTTTTCACAATACAAAAAAAGGCAAAATTGCAGGATATAAATTATGAATTGCAAAAAAACAACAACAACAACAACAAAAAAGTTGCAATAGCCAGAGTGCAAGATGAAAACTACAATATAGAAGGGGAAAAAAAGTCAGAACTGAGAGATAAAAATGTGTAAATCTTACTTTTTTTCTCAGAATTGTGAGTCTAAATATAACAGTTTTGATTTACATAAACTCAGAATTTTCAAGATGTTAACTCTAAATTGCAACAACAAAAAAAGAATAGTCGCAATTAACGAGATGTGAGATGAAAACTAAGAATACAGAGAAAAAAAGTCGAGTGAGATTTTAACTCGTAATGCTGACCTTTTTTATATATCAGAATAGTGTTAAAATCTTAGTTTTAAACACACATCTTACAGTTTAAATGTAACAGACTTTAACCCATAATTGCATAAAAAAAAAAAAGATAATTTAAAATTTGGAATCGCAAGGAAAAAAGTTTAAATCCCTTTTTTTCAGAATTTTGAAAAACTAAATCAGAATTGTGTGATTTGAATTTAGAACTGTGAGGGAAAAAAGTCAGAACTGTGAGATAAAAATTTGAATTTGAATTTTTTCATTCTGTGCCAGAAACAAGCTTCCATATGAAGTAACATTGCTGTAGCTATAGATATCAATGCAGATTACAGAATGCAAACCGGTGAAGTCAAAACATCAACACGTAATGTCAAGGTCTTCGTGAGTCTATAAACTCTTTAATGTATTGCTCTTTAGTTGCTCAGGAGACATAAAGGAGACCATTAAAGTATCAGCAGATGTTTCCTTGGGAAAGCAGACGAATAGAGAAAACAGTTGTAAAAACAATAAAAGTACGTTTTTAAGAGAAATCATTTTTTACCTTTGAGGAGAAAGATTCCTGAACATGTTTTGAGCACTGCTGGAGAGTATGAAGCTTTTATAGGCGAGATCATTTTTGAGATAACTTTTTAAGTGTTCATAATGCGATTTCTGACTTTTGATAGCAGACTTGGGCAGTTCTGAAACTCTGACAGGGAACATTAATTTCACGTACAATTATGGCATTCAGCAGATGCTTGTATCCCGAGAGCCTTGGATATCACGTTTAACGCTGTCATGTGTGTCTCATGAACACGTTCTGAGCACCGCTGGAGAGACCCAAGACTACATTTCCAGAATGAAAAAAGGGGGATGCGAATGATTCAGCACGAACGAAAGGAAAATTCCTAATGCTCATCATATGAGACATGCAGTGTGCTCTTACGTTTACATCAGTGCCAAAAACATCTCTCAGCGCTAGAGCTCAAACACTCAAATGGACACGTCTGCAATAAAGTAAAAAGATCCTGTTACAGCAAAAACAAAAATTGGATTATTAGTTTAAGGAACAAGACTTTAGGTGGGGGGAAGAAAGTAGTCTCTACAAAACTTCCTGGCACAATGTTGGAATGTTATGGATGGTTGCCAGGTTGGTGTTATGCGGTTGCTAAGGTGTTCTGAATAGGTTGTTATTTGGTTCTTATAATGTTGAAACCTCTTCTGCTCACCAAGGCTGCATTAATTTGATCAAAAATACAGTAAAATTGTGAAATAGTTTTACAATTTAAAATCACTGATTTGCATTTGAATATGTTGTAAACTGTAATTTATTCTTATGATGCAAAGCTGAATTTTCAGCATCATTACTCCAGTCTTCAGTGTCACATGATCTTTCAGAAATTATTTATAAATGCTGATTCGCTGCTCAAGAATAATTTCTGATGATCCTCAGCGTTGAAATGATGTGTGCTCCATACTGTTGTGGAAACTTTGACGCATTTTATTTTTCAAGATTTTTTGATGGATGGAAAGCAATTTAATGCATCGTTGCTGAATAAAAGTATTCATATTCATGTACGTATGCATATTACAGAGGTCAAACATTAGAGTGTGGAGAAAAACTGAATAAATAAGCTTTCCACTGATGTATGGTTTTTAGGATTGGACAATATTTGGTAAAGATACAATTATTTGAAAATCTGAGGGTGCGAAAAAAATCTAAATAATGAGAAAATCATCTTTAAAGTTGTCCAAATGAAGTTCTTAGCAATGCATATTACTAATCTTATATGAAGTTTTGATATATTTAAGGCAGGAAATTTACAAAATATCTTCATGGAACATGATCTTTACTTAATACCCTAATGCTTTTTCGGCATAAAAGAAAAATCGATAATTTTGACCCATACCATGTATTTTGGGCTATTGCTACAAATATACCCCAGAGACTCAAGACTGCTTGTGTGCTCCAGGGTCACATGACCCACAGTAACACCCTGTGCTCGTTAAACACCAGCACGCTTTCAACATCAAATATCAGCCAGAGCCGTCAGAGCGCATCAATCACGCCGCGGCGACAAGGGGAATAAAACGCATGGAAGAAGAAAGGGAAACATATATCCGTCTAGATTTCATTTCTCTAATTGGCGTGCCGCGGAGGGCCGACTCCTCTGAAGAGTCAAACAATGGATTATTTCACATGGCAGCTCCCGCGAAATTAGCAAAGTGGGGGAAGAAAGCTTTTTAAGGACAGAACGGTGGGCTGAACGCCGGCTCAGTCTGAGGATCAGAAGTAGACGGAGAGGAGGGAGAGAAATGGAGAAAGCTGACGGCAGCCAAGCAGCGCTGGAGGTTTGCCAGTCGCCTGTGTGGTCCGTGTGTTCAGAGCTTCAGGAAGTCGACTTCGCCAAGAAGGGGCACACATGCTACTACAGCTTTATAAATCGATGGGCCGACTGCAACAATCAGACACCATGCGAGCGTATGACTCCAACAAGCAAAGTTTTATTTCAGGGCCAACACGGGTTTGTTTGAGGGGTGATCTGGGGCCAGACTCGGTGCCGTAGGGTAATTGGCCGCCAGTTGACAAAAAAATCTATTCGATTTGCCCCGTGTGCATCGTAAATGCAGCAGACACAGTGTCTCACAGTGTGTGTGTGTCTCAAAAACCCTGAAAAGCGAAGATGATCTATGTGTGGATCTAGTCTGGTTAAGTTGCAATGATCCCTAAAACACACATCTTCTGATTTGTACACTGAACTCAAAAAATATATCGTAACAGAAACATTTAAGTGATGTTTTTAAATGTTTTAAGTTTGCATAAAATAAAAAATTACATTTCCAGTTGCCTCCATGTTATCTAATAAATATCGACATTTCTCAACTTATAATTAGGGAGTAATTCGCTCAAAATGTTCTCTGTTTTTCAACTCATATAATGTGGGAAATACACCCAAATTCTGTCATTTGCTGTCCATCCTCATCCCTGACACTAACACTACAAAACCAGCATAACAGAAACCTTTGTAAATCCTAACATAACACAACATTTAAGTACTTTAAGAACTTGTGTCCCTATATGTTAATCTTGTATAAAAACACACTTAATTTCTACATTTATTTTCCTTGTTTTCTGATGCAAAGCATGCTGGGAACTAGAAAACGCAAACATTTTAAGTTCACCTCACTACAACAAAATTTTCAATTTTTTAAATCGAGTCCAATTAACTATTTCATTTGATTAATTTCACTGTTCGGTTTTGACACAACAGTCAGTCTATATTGTTGAAAAGAATGATTTCTGATTTCTGATTTCATATTAGAATGATTTCTGGAGACTGGAGGAATGATGCATCATCACAGGAATCAGTTTTACAATATTGTCACATAGAAGACAGCTATTTTAAATTGTAATAATATTACATAATTGTCATTTTGGGGGGTTGAACTTTTCCTTTAATGAATATCAATGGTGCAATTTAGTGAAATGTAAAAGGCAGCTCACTCTGAGTTTTCTGGGTCATCTTGACCCGGGAGGATTTTCTTTTTCCCGAAAATTCTAGTTACTGTTTTCACACCGGACTAAAACTAACTGACTTTGCTGACACAGGATGTAACAACTCACCAAAAAAATATGTTTCGATGTACTTTTGGGGGAATTATTTCTCTCTCCGTGTTCCCGGTCAAAAATGGCCAGCCTAGAAAAAGTTGCTTAGTAATTTCTCATATTATAACCAAATATCAGATTCATTATTTTTATCAACTTGTTTTGTTTCATTTAGCACCGTTCTTGTATTATTTAGCTTATGAAACTCGTGTTTTTGAGTAAACCTTGTCAAAATGATGCACAAATAATGCTTTTTTAACTGCATCAGTGAAGTCTGTGACCAGTCAGTACCAAACAAACACTAAAACTGTGCTAAATGAAATAAAACAAGGCTGAATCCAGTATGTGATGATAAGGTAGCTTAATAAGAGCTTAGTGAGATGCCAACCATTAATATAAACCAACACAAATTCCCTAAAAAATTCCCTAAGCATGCATTATTTCCATAAGGGCCAATACATCGGTGAAATGCGAGTTGTTGTTGATGGAAGCCATCAAGTTTCTCCCCTAACAGCAACAGTCATGTGCTTTTTCAGCCATCCTGCATTAGCTTTATTTTCAATGTCCTGCCTTGGTTTTGTCTGGAGGCCTGCTGTATGTGTTTTGTGTATTCTACCTGTCCGGACTCGCAGAGCCAGGTTCAAAGAGAGAGAAACATCACAGGTTCACAGCTAACGCTCATCTCAGCACTGAGCAATTAGAGCGGCTCCACGCAAACCACAACGTAAACAATCAGACTTCAATAGAAGATTTGATGTGCAACATATTGATTGTGTGAAGCTGTTATGCAAACAATACACTGAAACGTTTGGTGACACAACACTGAGGCTGAGGAGAAAGATTTATTCATGCCTTTAGCCTGTGAAAGCTTTCGAGCTTCTTTTGCGTATAGGACAACAGGACTAATAAGGAAATGGGATTATATTATTTATTTAATAATACAAAATTCAGGTAAAAATTTATTTAAATGTGATTATTATTATTTGAGCACTGAATAACATTTGTGTAAAAAGAAATGGCAAAACTTGCTTTGATTAAACCCCAAAATTGCGTGCAAATTTTGAAATTTGATATTTAATTTGACAATTAATATGTTAATGTTTTTTTATTTAGTATTTAGTAATGTATTTTATTTATTTATTTATTTATTTATTAAAATGACTTTTGTTGGAAAATATTTATTTTTAGTAAGAAAATATGATTTGTCTTTATATATATATATATATATATATATATATATATATATATATATATATATATATATATATATATATATATATATATATATATATATCTATATCTATATATATATAACTTAAAACTTTTTGGTGGAAAATATTTTTTTGGATTAAGTAGCCTTATTTAAAAAGAAATGGTAAAATATGGGTTTTTTGTTTTGTTTTGTTTTTTGTATAAACCACAAAATTGCATGCAAATTTAGGCTTTTTTGCAGAGTGATTACAATGTAGGTTAATGTAGTGATTTTGTTATTTATTATTTTTATTTAGCATTTTATTTATTTATTTAAAAAGTATTTTTAGTGAGATACATTTTTTTATATATATTTTATCATTATATTATTTTTATAAAAAGAAATGGTGCTTTGATTAAATTCTCAAAACTGAATGCAAATTTAAAATTTAATATTTATATTACATTTTTTTTATCTGGTGTTTTGGTTGTTTAGTTTTTTGTTATTATTTTGTATTTTATTTATTTTTTAAAAACATTTTCTGGTGGGAATTATATTCAATTTTAGTAAGGGATTGTGATTCATTTTTATTCTTCGTATGTAAAAACTAACATTTGCTGGTGTAAATATATATTTAATTTTATTCAGTATTGATTAACAACATTTGTGTAAAAAAATTATAGCACAAGCAGGTGATGTTATATGATATTAATGTGGTTGTTTTGTGTTTTAGAATTACAAAATACAATCAGTGCCTTTTATCCCAGGGTCCTTAATTCTTGATGTACCCTACTCGAATGAGAAGTAAACTAGAAAGAAAGCAAGAGTTAAAATCAAAAAGAAGTTTGCAAATTAGATAGTGGTGGAAAAACTCGGTGAGCAGAACATTTACGCCATTTACCGTCCTGCTCTCTCTGTGAAACGTGTTTGGCTGAGTTCTGCATTAGTGAGACAATAGCTCTTTTCCAGCCGTCTTCATGGCAGTCAAAACACAGCGTCACAGATAATCTTGGCAAATACCTTTTGAAAAACAAGCCATGTTTTCCATCTCCCCAATATGATGTGGCATTAATTAACAGAGCCAACAAACACAGGCAAACTCCAGAGTGCACTCCTCACATAGATTCACCTTTAGAAGAACAGACTGTGCACAAAACTTCTGCTTAAAATGCTTTCTTATGTTTCACTGATGTTCCAGTAATGCCAAATCACAGCACTGGAGCCGAAGAGCTAATACAGGCCAGAAAATAAAAATACTGCATCTTTGTTGAAGAAAGTACATGCATCATTTATCATTTTATTATTAATGGTCCATCAGATGAAAATGTCGCATCTTATCAGTAAGTAAAGAAACAGCACACTTTTACACAACGAGACTTAATAAAAAAAAAAAAAAACTTTACATTTTAAATAAATGAAAAATGAAAAATGCACAAATCAAAACTAATTCAAATTATTAATAAACATGATGAATTCTCCCAAATTATAATACCCTATTTTACTCAATCTCAACCATTAAAACATTGAAATAAACATGCTCTAAAATACAATATTAAAAATATGATACTTAAAGAGCTAAAACTGAAATAAAAAATGAGCATAATGAAGTAAAACATGCAAAAACTACTAATTCAAAGTATTACTAATTATTAATACTCTCAAGACACTGAAATAAAATGTATTTAAAAATATAAAGATATATTTAAAAACTATTTAAAAAAATATCTAAAAAATAATAAGCTAAAAATAAAAATGGAAACTATTATTTAATAATTGTATTTTAAAATTAAAAGCATAAATATTTTTATACTATGCAAATTAATAATAAAAATTAATACATAAATTATTATTAACTCAAAATATTAATTTTGGAAGAGTTTTCTTTTTTTTTACGCACATAAATTACAAAAATGAAAATGGATATAGAAAATATATAAGAATAAAAATATTAATAAAAAATATATTACTATATCTCAGTGGATACTACAATAGCACAAACTCAAACTCTGATTTGCATTTCAAATGTTTATATTTAGTCTATTAAAAAATGATTCTATACTCTTTATATCTAGGGTTCATAAGCCAACTTTTCCATAAATTTTCCATATGTGTGCGTCTGTATTTAGTGGCACCTGTCTGTTTTTTTCGTTTGTTTTTTTTACGTGAGATTATAAGAATCAGTTGGCATGACTGTATATTGATTTTGTTCTTTTCCCTCTCCCATGCTTTCACGTGTCAAGCCCACCAACAAACCAGCGCTAAAGGATCAGATATCGATGTAAGAATGGCTCTATTATGATGGTGTGAGGAACACTGGCAGTCATATTGGGAAGAGTAACAGAGCCCCTTCTCTGAGCCGCTCCTCCCGCTCTATTAGTCCAAATTACTCTTAATAACCACAGTTACACCAGATTACAGCACCGACTCCAGCCAGCCCTGCGTCTGATCACTCGCTCAAGTAACAAGCATTCACTTGACTTCACCAGCTACAGCAATAACACTGATGCTTGTCTTCTTGTGTGTCTTGGCTCTCATTGGCTGAAGATAATTGGTTCAGTCTCGTAAGTGATATTTTCTTTACAAATGAGCAGGAATTTCACGCTAGACAAAATATCTGCACTTTATCAATAGATTTAACAGTTAGGGAAACGTGTGGAGCAACTCAGTAAGAATCTAAACACAAACTAATCGAGCAGTCTTATGTTTTCTGCTGAAGTCTACTGAGATCCCAATTAGGGTTATTATAATGAACTAAAAACATAAAAACATTGTTACTGTTTAAAGTAAATTAAAATGCTATCTGAAATTAAAGAAAGTATAAAACAAAACTTATTTAGTTACAGCTAGTTGCTGAGAGAACATTTCTCAAAGACTCAAAAAAATAGACAAATAAATAAATTAAAATGACAAATACGAGTTGTATACATTATTGATACTCTACGTATAATACTTTATTTTATTTTACTATACTATACTAATCAATAATAATACAATTAACTCTCAATCTCAAATTGAACAAAAAACTAAAATTAAATACAGACAATTCAAAGTATTAATAATATTTTGTTTTAATTATCAAAGCACTGAAAGAGTTTAAGAAAACTAAGATATGTTTGAAAAAATATTTAAATTACAAAAAATAATTGATAGATTCATTCTCAATCTCAACCTTTTAAAAAAACATTATTTGAACATTTTCTGAAATACAGTATTTTTAACAATGTACTACAATATTGTATAAAATAGAAATACAGCTAATTCAGAGTATTAATTATTATTAATATTATCATGAAACAGAATTAAAATGAATAGAAACTATAAAGATATTTTTAAAAACTTGTAAAAATATTACAGAAACACCCAACACAATTACAAAAATTCATTAAAATTAAAATAAAAATGGAAATGATACAAATCGAAACTAATTTAACCTATTAATAATTATTAATACTCTCAGTGATAAAAACAGCATAGTAAAATTATAAAAATATGATGTACTACAATATTGTATAAAATAAAATACAACTAAAAGTGTTATAAATTATTTTTTATATTATCAAATGGAATTAAAATTAATAGAAACTATAAATATATTTTTAAAAACTTGTAAAACAATTCTAGAAACACTACAAAATTACTAAAATTAAAATAAAAAATTATTAAACTAATTTAACCTATTAATAATTATTTATACGCTCAGTGATTTTAAAAAAAACAGACATAAAATAATAAAATATATATAACAAAAACGCAACAAAATGGCTAAAACTTTCAAATGAAAATATAAAATATAAAATAGTTAAAACTATTAATAAAAATATATAAAAATGGTATCTGGTGTCTAGTAGGTTAAAGCTGGTCTGGTTGTTTGCTGCTGGTCTATCAGCTAATGACTAACTAGAAATTTACATTTATGCATTCAGGCTACACATTTTTTTTTTTTTTACCAGACAGTATGCGTGTTCCCTGGGAATCGAACCCACAACCTTTTTGCACTGCCAACACAATGCACTACCATTGAGCCACAGGAACACAATGAAACCGATGCAATTTCACGTGCCTCCTCTGATATTTCAGAAGATCTCAACAATGTCTCGGACAGACGGACAGATTCATTCTGCTGCTCTGTGCTCTTACACACTGCATGAACAGCTGATACATAAACACAACAGAGAACTCAATGAGCAATGAGACTGTCCTTTGGGAAAGATCTGTGTGACGCTGAAGCTTAATTAAAGGCCTGAATGTCTGTCTGTGTCTCTGAATGCGACTTTTTGTGTGTGTCTCTCTGTTTTTCTCTCTTAAGCGCAGGAGGAATGTGTAAACAGGCAGAGGCAGCTACACAACACACACTCACAGGACGTTACACAACTCGAGATGCCTCTGAATGTGTCATTTCCTGCCTGGCCACCTGCCTTAAGCTTACACACAGCAGCATGCTCGTGAGAAATACACTACGAGGTAGATCGTGTGGGATAGAAGGAAAGGAGCTGACCTGAAACATTATTTGCTTAAAAATAAAAGCCATTAAATGAATGTGATTGTGTTCTTATTCTCTGTAAAGGAAAGTTTCTGGTTCTATGAAGAATCTTGAACATCCATAGAATCTGTCTGTTGCACAAACGACTATTTATTATGGAAAAAAAATAAAGATTGTTTAGATGATTACAAATTTGATCTTTTATGAGCTACTCACTAAAATTCTTTTGGATCCTAATAAAATGGATCTTGTTCATTTAAATGTCCCTGGTCTTGTTTGTGATTCATTGTTGCATGATATTCAAAAGGAAAATAATTTGACTTTCCTTTTCAGAAGACGTCACCAAGTCTCTCTTATTTCTCTCATACAGGTTGGCCTTTTTTGTTTTTTGAGTACATTTTTCTTTGCTGATGGACAGATATTTCAATGTACATGTTTATACCAGTATTATTTAAGTATACAGTATAAGTATTTTGTACACTATAAAAAAAAAAGTACAGGTAATTTTCTGCCCTGAGATTTTTGTTAACTCTAAAACACAGTCCAAAATAAAAAATATAAGTAAAACACCTGTTTAAAATACATAATGCCATATCTTTACGGGATTTTATTTATTTCGTATAGTTTTTTTTTTTCAGTGTACTATTATAATTTTTTATAATAATTGTAATTATTATATATATATTAGGGGTGTAACGATACGCGTATTCGTATTGAACCGTTCGGTACGACGCTTTCGGTTCGGTACGCGGTACGCATTATGTATACCGAACGGTTCGTTGGAGTATTTAATTATATTTGAAAAAAAAAAAAAAAAAGAGAGAGAGAGAAATATAATGATATGCGTTCAACAAGGTAGCCCAATAACCCAAACAACGTAACAGGCAACGCCCCTGACACTCCCGAAGAAGAAAAAAACACCATCTTATATGTTGATGTTAGGCTACTCAGCAGGCGCTCGCTCACTCAGTACGCGCTGAAGGCTCGTTGCAAAATAGCCAATGCGTTTAACAGACTAGAAATGAGAAGATCCTCCAATAACCAACAGGTCTGGTGTTTGGGTGCACTTTGGATTCCCTTTAAGCTATAATGGTGATGGCAAGAGAGTGGTTTCCTTTCCAAAGCGCTCGGGCAGAAGCGCTCATGAGGCGTCTGTCTTTGCTAAGCAACAATGACGTGCTCTCTCCATGAGACGCGGAAATTTCAGCGAAGGATAAATGGATTTGCAGCTCTAAAAATCGCTTGCAGTAGCTCTGCTACTAAATTTATTTCAAAATTGCAATCCATATACAACTATGATCAGCTGATCCTTCATCTTGGCTGAGCTCTCAACGTTGTTACGGGAAAGGATGAAGCTGATTGGTTGGTTCTTGTCACATGACCCGCGGTGCGCTTGCGGCATTCTGAAAAGTTGAGATGTTTTTACATTTCGCTGTATCTAAAACGTATCGAACCGAACCGAACCGAACCGTGACATCAGTGTATCGTATCGAACCGAACCGTGAATTTTGTGAACCGTTACACCCCTAATATATATTATATGTTATATATAAAATAAATAATATATATATCATAAAAATATTATACAGTATATATATATAGTGCTTTAAGGGGTCCGGTTCGGAGCTCGGAGCGGGTTAGCGAATCATTGAGTCAGTTTGGGGATCGCAAATCATTTGAATCAATTCGGGAGTTCGGAGCGGCTTCGCGGATCATTTGAATCAGTTCGGGAGTTCGTAGCAGATTTGTGAATCATTTGAGTCAGTTCGGGAGTTCAAAGCGGGTTCGCGAATCGTATGAGTCAGGAACGCGAATCATTTGAATCAGTTCGGGAGTTCGGAGTGGGATCGCGAATTTGAGTCAGTTCGGGAGCTCAAAGCGGATTCTCCAATCATATGAGTCAGTTTGGGGAACGCGAATCATTTGAATCAGTTCGGGAGTTCGTAGCGGGTTCGCGAATCATTTGAGTCAGTTCGGGAGTTCGTAGCGGGTTCGCGAATCATTTGAATCAGTTCGGGAGTTCGTAGCGGGTTCGCGAATCATTTGAGTCAGTTCGGGGATCGCGAATTATTTGAATCAGTTCGGGAGTTCGGAGCGTGATTCATTTGAGTCAGTTCGGGAGACCAGAGCTGGTTCACGAATCATTTGAGTCAGTTTGGAGGTTTGAATGCAGTAATGCAGTAGCTCTTTCTAAGGATATTTTTTTCAAAATCCTTTTGCACATTTTATTTATGTTACTTAACTGATAGTAATTATCAAAATTAAATGTAATTATGCCAACTACAATTCTAGTCGGCACATTAAAACAGTTGTGTTTACACCAACAGAAGCTGTGTTTGGAAGTCATGACTGGCATTTTCCTCGATAAACACACACACAAAGTCAGAAAGAAAAGCTGAAGATGAATGAGGCGAGTGAGATGAAAGGCCGTCACATCAGAGATGCCCGAGGGTGCGATTAATCCGTAATGAATGAAGATCACACACTGGCATAAAGTGCCTCTGAAACACCGCTGCCAGATGTGTTAATTGAGACGAGGAGGGGAAAAGGGAAGAAAACAAGACGTTAAGAAGCGATATTGTTGGTTTTGCGGGCAGAAAGTTATCTCTGAGGACGAGGCCAGTGGCAACAGCTGTGTGCCAGGCAGGTTGGCATAGAGCCGGATCTACAGCAGCGCTCATCAGACTCTGTGTCTCTGTGTATGACGCCATGAGGTAATTTATCACACCGAATGTTGATGTTGCAGTATTGTGGGTGGTAACCAGGGCTTTGCTATGGGGTAGCTAAGGTGTCCTGAGGGATACATTGTAACAGTCATGAAAATTCCATTTATCTCCTCCATATTGAAATAGATTTTTAGTGATAAAGCCTTAACTCTCATGTTGGATTCCCCCTGAAAAATTAATAATTTTAGTGTTTTTTTATGGAAGCATATGGGTAGCAAAATTTATTTTGAAATGTAATATGCAAAATAATACAATATGTAAAATAGCAATACATATCTGCATTCAAATATACATTTTCCCATACATAAGTGCAAATTTAAGTGCAAAATGAAAATTGAAATTCAATCATATAAATTAATTTTTTTACACTAGTTCTGTAAAATAAAAACCTATTTTAACACTTTATAAGTTGAAAAAAATAAAATGATTAGCTATGTTTAACATGTCCAAGCAAAAGCTGCTGCAAAATGATCATTTAAATGGCATTTTTTCCCAAATTTGAGTTCCAAAACTTGAGATTGCATGTTCATTGTGATACGGTGTGATAGTTGAAGCAAAATGCAGTGCGAATTTCCAAATGCATTCTGAGCCAAATGTGCAGCAAAATGGTGATTTAAATGTATTTTTTTAAATGCAATGACACTAACACTTAAGAGGTCTGAATTGCATTTTCATTAAATGCCCCGTGATAATGTAGTTTAAGTCAATGTGGATTTGAAAATGCACTCCGAACCGATCATGCCCCCAACCTTTCAATAATTACATTAAGGCAGGGCTCGGATACAAGATGCACAATATCAATATTCCCCAATAACCAAATGCTTTTCACCTGCCTCAACATCTCTCATTGTTTTGCACATAAGATGCATGCATATAAGCGTTACATTTCAAAATATATTTTGCTACCCATATGCTTCCATACTTCATACTCCATACTTTTTGGGGTATTTTTCCAACCTTGTTAATAAACTCATGGTGTTCCCGGTCCAAAATGACCAGCCTTAAAAAAATTGCTTAAAATTGCACATTATGCTACATTATTGCCAAAACTTTGATTTAATATATTCATCAACCCATTTCCCTTCAAATAACACAGGTTTTGTATTATGTAACTTACTGTATATGCACAGTTTTGAGTGAATATTGCCAAGGTGCATTAGATCAGATCAAAGAGGCCTACGATCATTCAGTTCTACAAACAAGTGCAAAACCTGTTCAAACTGAAAGAAAACAAGTTGACTAGATTGAGTCCAAGTATGATAATATAGCATTAAGATAGGTTTACAAGCCATTTTTAAAAGGCTGACAGGAAGACCGAATTATGTAAAGGATTCATAAAGGGTTAAAGACAGATATATTGTAACATCCGAGGCTGTTAATCGTTGGTATTTGCTTTTTTTGAAGCCATTATTTCAACTTATTTTTTAAAGCATCATGTTTAATAGTGAAATTTGGGGTGAAAACAACATTCCCCATGATTCTGTGAAGAAAATCCCACCAATCACAGAGCAACAGTGAGCTCTGCTTTTAAATTCCACCAATTGCAGAGTAGTGTTGATCATTGCTTTTAAATTTCACCAATCAGAGAGTCGTGATGAGCTTTGTTTTTTAATTCCACCAATCACAGAGTAGTGTTGATCACTGCTTTTAAATTTCACCAATCAGAGAGTCGTGATGAGCTTTGTTTTTTAATTCCACCAATCACAGAGTAGTGTTGATCACTGCTTTTAAATTTCACCAATCAGGGGGTCGTGATGAGGCTTTGCTTTTAAATTCCACCAATCACAGAGTAGTGTTGATAACTGCTTTTAAATTCCACCAATCACAGAGTAGTGTTTATCACTGCTTTTAAATTCCACCAATCAGTGGGTCGTGATGAGGCTTTGCTTTTAAATTCCACCAATCACAGAGCAGTGTTGATCATTGCTTTTAAATTCCACCAATCACAGAGTAGTGTTGATCATTGCTTTTAAATTCCACCAATCACAGAGTAGTGTTGATAACTGCTTTTAAATTCCACCAATAAGGGGTCGTGATGATAGCTTTTAAATTTCACCATTATTTTTAATTAGATCATGTCAGTCGAAATGCTTCAAGGGATTGTAGTTTTTCCCCTCCTTAAAGCTCTTAAGTTCAGAGTCTTGTACCGTTGTGTTTTCGTCAGATTTTCAAATACTATTTTGAGTCAAAGTTTGTACTGCTGTGATTCGCCTCATAGCTGGTTGGTTTAGTTCATGGCTTACAATGCTTCAACAAAGACTTTTTATAGACATGTTGCTATTGTGGTTGCTGCCGGCCCAAGTCAGTTTTATGATATTATGGTCCCTCTTTGAATTTTAATGGGATTGCAATCATTTAGAAACATATGCTAAAGCACATTTTAAGCCTGCTGTCATATCACGAAAGCTTTGAGTCATTTCACCACTGAAAGCAAACAGTTTTGCATAAAACGTAAGCGTAAGAAACATCTGCCAGTCACCGTTAACGGCTGACTTTCATTAGGTTATCCCGCCACAAAAGGTCGACTTGTGAAGAACTTTGGCCGTAATGTCAGACTGCAACAGACTTCAATGTAAACACACACTAAAGAGAGTCGAGCACGGCGTGTTCCTGGTTCCATTCTCTGCCACATGAAAGTAATTCATGACAGCTTGTGTGTATTTACTGGTCCTGGGGATCAGTGTGAAAACTGAAATTTGGCAGCGTCCTCTAACAGCTTTTTTTTTCAGGTAGAAAGAGTAACTGAGAAGTTGAAGCAAACAGCACACACAACTCACAAGTCCAGGCATCAACTCAGATGAAGCGGCTTTTTCATAATTGAAGGACAACTGGAGCTTTTTGCCAGATCATGTTCCTCTGAGAGAGAAAACACTGGGCTGTTTCTCTTTTCCGTGACACGTCTCTGTTCTATGTATCGGGAAAACTTTAAAGTGTTTCTTTTTTTGTCTGAGAAATGTCTCAATGGTTTCTTATAAATCTAGCTGATCGCATAATGACTCAATATTGATGCACAAAATGGATTTTGTCTGGAAATACATCCTGACCTTCTTTGTAACCCAACCATAGGATGGATTACTCCTTCAATGCATCATATACAGCACTAAGAGCATTGATGTGTTCTTGCATACTTTTCTTGATGTGCACAGTATGTGAAATTTCTGTATGCATGGAATGAAATTTCCAATTGTTGAACGTCCCAAAATGCACGCTTTTACATCTTTATCCCAAAATGCTCGCTTTTACATCTTTATCTTGGGATCTTGGGATTTATCTTTATCAGTTTTTCAAAGTGTATCTACTGTATTTCGCACTTTTTTGATACAATTAATTTATTTTTAATTAATTTATTAAATTTATAGTCAGAAAATGCTAAATAGATGTTAGTTACTGCTAACATTGTTCGTGTTTCTTCAGCACGCAGGAAGTTGAGCGGGTTTAAAACAGCAGACAGTATGCAGTTTGCAGTGTGCTATTATTCCATTGAGAAGACAGGCAGAGCACAGGTCAGAGGTCGAGGGGTTCGTATGGGCGCACGCTCTTAAGAGCACGTTGACGGACAGACACAAGAGGCCAATACAGTAAACATTTTCACAAGTCACATTAGTGTTTGTATTTGCCTCTCGCTGAACACGGCTGCTGCTTCTCAAAGGCCGTCTTTGTGCATTGAGGCTTGCTGAATCCATTTTTAAAACAGTACCGTAACACAATCTATGCATCAGTTCATGCATCAGACCGTGCAATCATTATTCATCTGCTTTTGCGTGCGCTAGTCACATGGTGTGTGATATTTGGGGTGGTACTCACTCCGCGGCTCCCGCGGTCCGTCCACTGTGACCTTTATGGCTCGGTGGTAAGTAGCCACTTGCGGTGGGTTCGTGAATACTGTGATTGTCAGCGTGAAGCTCTTTCCTGCAAAACACAAAAAGGTTCAAACCCGATTAATCCGCTGGACAATGTGTCGCATTCATCGCCACGCGTCATTTGCATTTCTCTGCTGGTGACGGTGGGATTTTAACTGCGAGGAACTCGGCCGATTGAAAAGGCCTGGGCGCAACAGACAAGAATGGAGTTAGTTTGGAAAGTGCCCCTTGATGACTATCTAATTTTTCAGTTGTTGGGCATGACAAATCAGAAATGCATTAAAAAGTCCATGTTAGAATTCATATAGCATTCATTCAAGTGGAATGAATCGTGTATGTCTCATTCAACAGTGGCTTTATAATATTATTAATAAAAATGTGTATAAAGCATATATGAAAATATATATCTTAAAGTAATATATATATAAATACATTCTTTATTAGCTATTTTACCGCCAAAAAATAAATAAATAAATATATATACAATACAATAAATTTGTATTTTTTCATGCACTGCCATTTGGGTTTCCTTCCTAAAACAATCAACAATGCACATCCACAGCAGTGAACAGTGCAGTTATTAGTCATTATTCTTTAATGTGTGAACATGTGAGGGTTGGGTGTGAAGGTGTGGTCCTGCGCTCATCTTACATGACCTTTGACTAATCAACATTTCCTTGAAATGTTTAGAAATGTGTGAACTTGTAATAAAAAAAAAAAAAAAAAAAAAAAACCTTCAACACAAAATATTTTTGTGCTAAAGAGGTGATGCTTTCTGCCAGTAGCACGCAGGAAATACTGAGATACTTCTAATGAGGCAAACTCAGCAGTAATGTGCAAAGCATGCTGTGAAGTCAGGCATGACACATTTTCAGAGCCCCGATCTGCAATAAGACAGGAAGAAGTGGGTGGAAAGGACTGACACAATACAGCCGGCAGCTACATTTGGCTTAGACTTCTTTCTGTGGATTGTGAATCAGACCAAATGGATCAAAACTGGGATTAATTGAGTAACTCTTGGAATGGGGAGAACTTCCAAACAAATATAACGTCACAAGACTATTGTTTGAGTTGTATGCTTCATTAGTATTCCCTGAGATTCAGTTTTGACTCAGAAATTGACGTTTTCCCAAATAATTAAGATTATCAAGTAGATAAACGAAGAAAGTATGTTGTAAACCCTAATCTCTAATATTAACCAATTTACCAAAATCGTACAAGCTTGCGACTAGGACCAATAAACACTCAAAAACTCAATTTTATAGAATATGAATGAATGCATTGTCTAGAATTGCAACTTTTTTGAGTCACCTAAGATTGTTGTTAAATGTTACACAATAATTCTTGCTCAAGTAATTCGTCATTCAAAAATTAACTGAATATGCAAGTCATCAAACAACATATTTTCCCAGCTAACTCAAGAATGTTTTGCTAATGTTCCCATTAAGTTGGTTCTGAATGTTCTCTGATCGTTCAGAACGTCCCGTTTTTAAAAAAAAAATGTTTTCAAAACACATTTTTCTTGGTGATGTGGATGTTAAAGGAACATTCCGTTTGAGCGTTTTGCAAATGTTGTGGGAATGTTACCGTCAAATGTTCTCTGGACGAAACAAGTAGTAACATTTAAAAAACCTTAGACAAACGTCCAACTAAACTGTTTCAGGAAAAAGCATTCATGAATAATGTATAAATAAAAAGAATTGTGCAAATGTTTTGAGAACTCTATTAAAGACCAGGCAACTCTGAACGAACATTCTATTAACGTTACTGGAAGAATGTTTGTTCAGAACATTAAGAGAACCTTGCCAGAACGTTCATCAAACTTCCTGTTAGCTGGGATAGAACTGAGTGTTCAAATTCAATTAAACACGGTTTTATTGAATAAACAGTCATGTATTTCCCATATGCATTTTCTAGATCTGCCACAGTTTCTGATTTTCCAGCATTCTTGTACATTTCTTACAACAAATCTGTCTAAAGTAACTGGTCTTTCTATTTAATAAAATCTTAGAGAAGAAAATGCATTTATCATATACACAAGTATTTTCTAGAACTGTAATATTTACTGACATTCCAGTTGACCTTATGCAGTAAGTCTTGCAAAATTACTCTTTCTAACATAAATAAAGCATATAATTAATTAAACAGCATATTTTAGAATAAACAGTCATGCATTTCTCATATGTTGTCTTGCAGCATTTTTTTTATTTTACTTTCATTTCTAACTTTAGAAAATAAGGTCTTACTGCAGTAATAACTCTTTTTAACTGTAACTGATCATATAATTAACCAGCATATTTTGTAGAATAAACAGTCATGCATTTTTCATATGAAGAACTCCCAGATTTTTGGTTTCCTGAAATGCATGTTATGCACTAAGTCTGGCTAAAGTAATTACTCTTTCTATTATTAATTGAATATATAATTATTTTAAATAACATTTTGGAGAAGAAAAGGTCATGCATTTCCCATATACACTAGTATTTTATAAATGTTTTATATTTTTATTATTTAATGACATTCTGTTTAACCGTATGCAATAAGTCTTACTCTTTCTAACATTAATTGAACATATAATTAATTAAGCAAAGCTAATTTTATAGAATAAACAGTCATGCATTTCTTATATGCATGCTTTTTCTGGAACTCCAACATTTTTGGTTTCCTGATATTCTTGTGCATGTTATGCAATAAGTCTTGCTAAAGTAATTTGTTTTTCTTTTCTCCCACAAGAATCCGTCCATGATCCCCCAAAAGCACGTTCACAGACCCACCCAGCGAGCAAATACCATCCATGCCATCCATCCAACGGTTGCTGTCCAGCTGCTAAAAATATCCTAAACGCTGGCTCATGCAGAAGGGTTTTTCTGTTTGAAATGATTTCCTAAACAGAACGAGACAGACTGCATATGAAAGGCATAAAGTCCTGCTCAACAACAAACATCCCGCCCTGTCCTATCCGAAGCAGCATACCCAAATCTATTCATAAATAAAGGTGCAGTACTTCTGAAAACACAAAAGCGCTTCTGCATAAATCAAGTGTTTTGTCTGAGGAAACACAGTTGCTTTTAGTAACTCGAGGCGGCTTATTTTTTCTGATGTCATTTGTTTGATTGTAGTCGATTTTATTCTAATCTTCCACATCACGCCTCGTATCGTTTTCCATATTTAATTTCCTTATGCTGCGCTATCTCCTCCCTGACTTCCTCTTCCAGATCCCGTGTCATAGATAGAAGAAACTTAAGCCTGTGAAGGTGTGGGTCTCCATGCGGGCCAAGGCTCTGTTGACTGTGACAGCTGTGTGGAGATAACACGGATGCGCACACATGCACACTGATAGCGTGTTGAGGGTGTGTGAGGACATGCATTGAAAACCACCGTCTGCACGGCCACATCCACCCTGACTGATAACCCATACACAGCAAATAAAGCCACAGACCTAAAAACTTCCAATAGACTGATTTATTGAGCGAATTATTGGCAAATTCAGATCCAAATGGCGTTTTGGTTTTTTTCTTCATAATTGTTCCAAAATCTATCAGCAGCCCTGTAAATGGATGATAAAAAAATATATTTTTTGAATATTTATTGTGCATTTAGTGTTATTCAGTTAATTATCGTGTAAAATAGTGGTTAACTGATTTAACTGTTCTTTTTATTAGCTAAAGCTCAAAACATTAGCAATATCTACAAAACAGGATAGTTGATGACCAATGTATAATAATATAATATAATATAATATAATATAATATAATATAATATAATATAATATAATATAATATAATATAATATAATATAATATAATATAATGGGTATGCATTATGTGTGTATATATATCTATATATATATCTATTTATATATATATATATATATATATATATATATATATATATATATATATATATATATATACACACACACACACACACACACACACACACACACACACACACAAATACATATGACATTTTATTTATTATAATAAAATATATTTATATAATTATGTCAAAATATATCTGAAATATTTAAAAAAATATATTTGTAATTTTCAGTCTGGCCCAATGCAGTTAAATCATTTTATATAATAATAATAATAATAAAAATAATCATAAAATAAATGAATAAAAACAAATACTACTATTTTACACTTTATTTATTAATGCACTATTATTATATATTTTTATATTTTCTTTTTAGATTTTGGAATTAACACTGGCAGACCATTTCTGTTAGTAGTAATAAATCTCAAAATAACCAAAAAGCAGACAACATTGATGTTTATCTCATTCTACAGTACATACTGTAAGCCCATAGAGGTGGAGCGCACTTCCCCGAACCCCTGGAGCTGTTTGAGTGTTTTGAGTCTGTAGTTTGTGGGCACCGTGCGAGGGATTCCCTGCTGCACACGTCCGTGCCGTGCCTCTCTTTAAGTGCCCGTGTGGATTATAAGGGCAAGTCTAGACCGCACGCCCGAGAATACGCAGCCTCCAGCGGCAGACAGACCGCTCCTCTGATCTCACTGTCTGTCCCGGGACGCTTCAAAGACCTGCGCGCTCAATGCCTTCTTCCGACAGGATCACAAGAGCGGGGTTTTGTCTTTGACAATAATTGCAAGCATATCAAAAGCAGCATTCATCAACACATAAGCGGTCTGTGATCCCGCGTTCACGTCTTAAAGACTTTCTTGTTTTGTTTGGGTGTGTAGGGTGGATGTAAAGGAAAAGCATTAGATAGGAAATTCCAGTGAATGCAATATTTTTACACCAGTCTTGTTTTACTTTTAAGCTTCGGGAATACTTAAATGACAGTCTTTTTTGGAAAGCACCCTTTTTCTTTATTCTCAACATGGAAGCACTCAAGTTGTTGGACGCTGATGGAAAATAATAATGAATTTCTGTGATTCTCTTCCAATTCTGCAGCTCTTTCTTTTCAATATTTCTGTAAGGGAGGAATCTTGGACAGTGTCCTGCTGTGTTCATGTAAAACATGCAATGTTTAATTTGCATTAAAATAAAAAGGCTACAATAGAAGCAATGTTTTAAATTATAATGAATATATTTTATCCGACTATTTGTGGTAGACCTCGACCTTCAGTCCATTTGGCTTGTGCATGCCGAAATTTTATTTCCAACGTGTCGTTTATTGTAAACAAAGCATCTCTTTTTTATGATTTTGCCAAAGCAAATGAAGCAGCCAGTGAAGAATAAATAGAATTAAGGTGGAAGTACCAACCTCTTCCACTCCTGCCAACAAATCTCAGGTCGTTGAAACGTGCCACCTGATTCTTCATGACAGCCGAGGCGTTTCGCAGCTCTCCCGAATAGTTCTCGTCATTTCCTGCCATAACTGTCACCACCGTCCCATCAGGAACATCTCCCAGAGCTACAACCTGAACAGAAACGGACACGCTGTGACTGTCCCGCTGTAATTCACCTTGCATTTCACTGCAGTCTGACTCTTTATTCATAGGCTGATGAAAACAGGCCCGTGATACTGATTATAAATGACTTTATGAAGCGAGACAATAAATGAGTTAAAACCTGCTAGAAACAAAAGCTAGATTGTTCTTAAATGTGACCTTTTAAATTGTGCATGTAAGACATTCCACTTAAATTGGTCAGAAACATCTGATGAGGTCAGTACAACTCAAAGAGTGATTCAGCAAAAAAAAAAAAAATTCTAAAGCAAATTTATTCAACAGAAAAATAAATATGATTATTTTAATATTCTAATTTTATTGAAATGTAAGCATTATCAAATTTTAAATGAATGTAAAACAACATTTAGTTGTCAAAAAATTATATAGATGCTTTTTTTATGCACTGTTTTATTCTGAAGGCTATTTCTTGCCTCTTTTTTCTCTTTTGAAACATGGATTTTGCTACATAATGCAGCAACTAAATCCTACTTGATAAACATTTAAAAAATTGCACAAAATGAGATTGAGTTGAGGGGAATGTTTTGATGTTCAGTGTGAGCAGGGGGCTGGTTCAGCTTCACAAGCTCCAATAAATGAACAAAAGTATGTTTACAGAAACAGTTCCTGTGTACACACAGTCTGTTCTTATGAAATACTCTATCTTCGGTCAAAGTATTAATAGTTGTGTGTAATTTAGGCCGTGTGATTAAACATGCATGTGTTTGTATCTATGAATAGCTTTAAATCTCTCAGATTTCACTTCTCTCTCTCTCCAGCACTGCAGGATTTCTCATTTTAAACATCAGTTTCTCACATAAAAAAAATATATTAGCTAATAATAAAAAAATAAAAATTCGGATCTGAACATGTGAATAATAATAAAACTATTGTTAAAACTACTGTTATTAATAAAGCACATGGAAAACGTTGAAAAGAAACACTATAAATATAAATAATCTCATATATAGCCTAAGTCATTACAATCGGGAAAAAAAAGCTCAGATATTTTGGTTAAAAGTAGTTGAAAGTGATAAAAAAATGATTTGATATAAAATCTATATATAACCTTTCATGCAAACTGTCCAGAAACATTTACAGTAAATAATCAGTAAGAAAACGTTTATTGAAACGATCGCGTTTTCTTTCCTTCTCACATTAAAGTGTGTTTTTTGTGTAATGGTGTGTTTTGAATGATTTCTGGATCTGTGCCAGAGATTTGAATCTGAATGGGACCAGTGATTACCTGGTTTAAATTAACAGGCTAATAATACAATAAATATTCGTATAGCCTACGAATGTATAAAAGTGTACTGATCTATTAAAATATTAATGCCAGACTGAACAGAACGCAAGTTAATGCACATACAAATAGCTAGAAATCATATATATGCTACTACATATGGTTTACATGCTTCCTAATAAACCGTCTTTCTGACCTTGAACGCCACCGGGAGAGTTTTGTTGCACCTCCAGTGGGACGGCAGCACCGAGCACAGAAAGTTGGGGCTGTCCGTCCGCACGAGTTCGGCGGGGTGGTCCGCGATGATCTCCACCATCGTCCGGTTGTCGTGCTGTCGGAGTCTCGGCAGCGCCGCGTTCTGCTCCTGCGGCGCATCGCTCATCTTCCCCGCCACCGGCTGAAGGCTGCTGGACGGCGGACTGAACCTGCGGCTGGTGCTCGGATCTACCGGGATGCGCATCACAACAATGTCAGCAAAGGTAAGGGCACTTCAAACCAGCACCAAAGTCTGAGTTCTCGATTCAAAATAGATGGGATCTAGCTACGTGAAATCCGTTCGGCGCTTTCCTGAATGCGAAAAAAAGTTGGAGAAGCTCGGCTCCACTCGGGCTTTACGCGCGAGCGCTACAGGTGGATCGCGTGGAAAGAAAGGCACGGGAGCTTCTGGACGCGCTCTGGAGAAGCACCGACATAATTTACAATGCGATTTAGCTTCCTCTTCGCAGTAGCGAACGTCAAAATCCGGAATAAAACCGAGTCGCTTTGCATTACGCGCGGCGCTCGCGCGGAGAGAGTTCGCTTCAGCGCGCGTCTCTAAACTCTCCACCGTATAAGAAGTTCAAAAGAAAGTTAAGAGGTTTTGCACAAGTCCTTAAAACCTTTCTTTCTCCATGCAGAGTCTTTGTTAAAGGGTTAAAAGGTGATTCCGAAGGCTGTGGTTAGAGAAGAAGAAAGCCGCAGTGTTTTGTCTCGCTGTGTGGTTTGTCTTAGGAGGCAGGGACTTGGGTGAGCTCAGGTTTTTTGTGGTTTATATATATATATGCAGAAGCAGGAGGATTATTATGCTGATGAGTCTTGAGCACGTCACGTCTCCAAGCACCATTTCGTGGCATCAAAATAAATGAGCAGTTTGATGTCGGGTTTTATGTTTTTATCCTCTTACCAAAGCAATGCAGAGAGTGGATGTTACACTGAGACTATAGCCTACAGCACGGTTGTGATTTAAAGATAAAGATTCAAGTCCAGCAAGGGCATAAAAGATACATTTTAAAAACATATTAAGCAAATTATTTAACAGTTAATGAATTATTATGGCAACGGGTTGAAGAGTTTTCTTTGACTGTTACTGTTTGCTAAAAATGTGAGACATAAAGGCTCATAAAGAGACGTAAACACAACTCATTAAGCCAGACAGAAAGCAAACAAGCACAGAAGAGAAGTGACTCATTTCCTGTTTCTAAAGAAAGATAAAGAGCCCGGGCTAAAGTTAATATTATACACGACAACAACATTCATATATATGGAACTAAATTATGTTTTTTAACGGCCCTTTGTTCAAATTTAATATGTATATATAGCATATTTTTGGGTTCGTTATTTTTTATTTTGATAGGCTATGCAAAGAAAAAAAAGGAAAAATGAATACCATAGAAGTTCAGGCAATAACACTTAAAAATAAAAACAATATTACTAGCGTATTATTAATAATAAAATACAAAATAATAAAGTCATTAATATTTTCTAGTGTTTTTTTTTTATGTACTACTACGCAGTTAAACTACGTTATGTTAATATTGTTGAGGCTATTCATGTTTCATATAATTATTATTTTTTTCATATGTTTTTTAGGCGTATTAATCTGAAAAGGTCTTTTGGTGGCGCTCTTTTACGTTTAAATTTGTCTTTTATTAAAACGAAGAACTACAGCAGCGAACCTTTAAAAACTCCATTACCCATAATCCCTTAGAGAGCCGTGTGACGTCAAATTAACACGCGCTGACCGGTGTGTTTACATCAGAGACAAGTACCTTGCGGTTTGAAAGAGCAAGATTGAGTAATTCATAACCTAAGGTAAAAATGTTCAGTCACTTAAACGTGTGAGGTTAAAACTCAGTTCGGGTCTTTTGTTTATTTAGGTGGAAAGTCAAGCGAAAGCGACGCTCGAAAGGTTCTGTTTGTCCGGTTCGAGTCAATGTTTATGTTTATATTTCAAAAAGTGTCCAATAAACAGTTTTACAACCATCATTATACCTTTTATAATGTTGAAACATGTTATTTAAAATACTTTAAGCTGTTTGGTTTCTCTGAAAAGAAGTTGCTAGTTTTAGTAAATAGCTTTATGACAGCTCATTACGTTATAACAGCGTGCTAAGACAAAATGAGCTAGCTTTCAGCGAAAATGCTTATTAAGTATGGAAATTGATTGGGCTAAATCACTATTAGATGTCCCGTGTGCCTGTATTAGCTGAGGTTTCATGCGTTATTCCTTCTTCACAGTCAATTCTGTGTTATGTTCTAGAAAAAAACAAGTAGGAAAAAATCACATCCCCGCTCTTGTGTCTAGCCTGACTTTCCCTCATGTGTATTGTTGGTTAAACCTTGGCTGTTTGAAAGACTGTAGGAAGAGTGATTTCAGCACTCCAGTGAAGTCTGACTCTGTGGAAACTTCACACACACACACACATACACACACTCTCTCTCTCTCTCTCTCTCTCTCTCTCTCTCTCTCTCTAACACACACTCACACACGCATTCACAGACACACACACTCACACACACACACACACACACACAGACAGAGACAGACATTCACTCTCTCACACACACAAACACACTAGTTCTGTCTATATATATATATATATATATATATATATATATATATATATATATATATATAAATTATATCTCAATATTGTCAAGATTTTTACGATATTCATCAATATATATCTCAATATTTTTGCATTTGCTTTTGCATAAAAAATAAAAATAAAAATCTAGCCTAAGTGATCCCTTCCAGCTCTTTATTAAATGAACACACATAGTGCAAAACAAGTACAGAAAGTACATTCTTTCAGCTTTTTTTAGTGCATGCAATTCACTATTTAAACTATGCAACTGGAAGAAATAACTAAACTGGGAAAGTTTTTATAAAAAAATCTTTTACAAGTTTTTTAAGAACTCAAGTCTGTCAACTGTCTGTCAATGCTTTTTAGGTATTAACTAATATACATATATATATATATATATATATATATATATATATATATATATATATATATATATATATATTAGTTAAATAAATATAAATAGTAACAGTGAAAATCCCTAATAGTAACACACACGCACACAGATGATGGAGATTTGAACGTGTGAGCCATTCTCCTCCTTCTTCCTGTCCAAGTACTCGTCCGAGAGCCTTTAATCTACACATTTCGGTGTGAGAGAAATAGATTTCGCATGATTGCATGTCTTTTGCAGACGTGTGTGGCGAGGATGTAGGAGGGAAATAAAACATCCAATGGCTCTGAATCGCATTTGCCACTTCATTAGGGCCTCGAGAAAGACACGCTATTAAGTTACATTTCCTTCTTCGGTGACTGCGTGCGCCAGATATGTTTCTGATTTTCCCCCAGTTATGATGATGGTCTGTAAATTTATGAGACAGCTGAGTTGGGGTAATTGTAATTAATGAAAAATATAGTCGAATGTATATTGAAACAGCATGTGGCGGAAGGTTGGAGTTGGAGGTCTTGGATGAAGAAGAAATAAATATGTTGGAGGTCTTTGAATGCTGATATTTGTGGGCTGTAGTAAAATTTTAGGTCGCCGAGATTCATCCACATTTACACTCTAGGACTACTGCTTTTTGGCAGAATCGCAGAAGACACAAATCTCGTGCCCGCGACTAAATGAGTGAATTAACTAGGCGTCTGTAGAAACGACAGAAAAGACGTGGAAGCTACATAAAAGTCCTGACTATTTAATTACACAGAGGAAAATGCAATAAATAGAAAGGCTCCCTTTTCTGTTCTCTCAAAGCCTTCTGCATGTTGAAGTAATCTTGATTCATTTGCCACATCTGAATTCGTTTTGCCCAGTATGGCGACCATCTGCCTTCAGCAGTCAAAGCTAAAGCTTTATCTTTCATCCAACAGAGGGGGCGAAAACAGAAGGACATTTTACGCCGCGATGTGTTTATTGAAGAAAAGAGCTCTGCTTTTTGCTTTGGTGACACTTCAGTTTCATGTCGCTCTGAGACAGAATTAAGATTTATATTGGCTCTGATTAAAGGAGAGCTTCGCTGAAAAATGACAATTCGGCCTTCGTTTATTCACCTTCATGTCCTTCCAAACCCGAATGCTGTTGTTATTCTTGTGGGACGCGGAATAAGAAATTCGGGACGTATCATGTCAAACTCCAAAATGATTAAAGGTAGTCTGTATGATTTGTGCTGTATTTTGAGTCTTCTGAAGCCTTACGACTAAACTAAACATCTTTCTGTTGCCTGGCTCTGAAATCTCACTCTCACTTTTCAATCGGGAGCTTTGTTCAGATTCAAGAGCGATATGCTACAAATATTTGGTATTATTATTATTATTATTGGTAATATATACTGAAAAGCATATATATATATATATATATATATATATATATATATTATTTTATGTTACTTAATTTAATTTATACTGAAAAGCATATATATATTTAAATTATTATTATCATTATATTATTATTTTAGATAGTAATGCCACATATTTTATAAATATTTGATATACTCTGTATTGTTGATTTTTTGTTATTCATGAGTTAAATTTGTATTTTATTTTCATTAGGTATACTTAATTTATACCAAAAAAGTACAAATATTTTATGTTACTATTATTATATTGTTTTAAATAATAATATCATATTTATAGTTTTAGATATGTTGTGTATAATGTGTAACCTGTATAACACTGGAAATTCACAAAATAAAATATTTAATTATATTTTTTTGTGTGAATTGAGTAATTTTTATGTGAAATTTATACAGAAAATTATATGTAAGTTGTATACTAAAATTATATCAAAGTATAAATGTTTGATATTATTATGTATTTGTTTTAAATAATTGTCACATTTTATATTTTTAGATATTTTGTCTATGTGTAAACTGTAATCAGTAACTGGAAATTTATTTCAAAACATTTATTATCTTTGTTGTGAATTATGTTGTATACTCAGTTCATACCGACAAGTGTGAATATTTAATTAACCTTATTTTTAGGGCTGCACGATTATGACAAAAAGCATAATTGTGGATTATTCGCTTGAAATTGTAATTGCGTTTATTAATTACGATTATCACAATTGGAATGATGTTTATACCATTGTTTGTTGCAATTGCATGCATCATATTTTCTATATGAAAATAAGCTGAAAACACTAACTGAAAAAATTTTAGTGCTTTTATATAGTTTTAAGCCTCAAATTGCAAATATATATCTGCTTGTTTTCTTTAATTTATATATATATATAAATATAGGTCTATCTGTGAATAAAGGCTTCAGTGTAATTCTGGCAGATGAACTGTTTAATGATCAGTGCACAGAAGTGTGTCAGACTTCAGCACTGATAGGGATTACGTCTCATCTACGTGAGATTTGATAGTCTGATGCTGGAGGAAGGCTGTGGTTTCTGAGTCAGCTTCAGGTTCAAACAGACCAAGGGTTTGTTCAAATAAAGCTGGTGGTCCGTGACGATTCACCTGCCGTGAGTCCAAATGGAAATTTTTGCACACATTTGAATTTGACAAGCTGCATCTCTGGGATTGTGTCATCATCCTGTTAATTAGTTTTCTTTGCATTGGAGGAAGTGTAACTGGAAACTGTGCAGATAGCTGTGTGATGAATGTTAACTGCTCGAGGATGTGCTACGATAATTCAGAATAAGTCAGATACTCATAACGAGCAAATAATAATAAACTAATATCTGAAAGATAGATATGTTGCGTCTCATAATGCAAATGTATCAGCTGATTAATCAACCAGGCTTCCAAGTTTCTGCAAACATCTTGATCTGTGCATGGAGCATAATATGGTTTTCAGATATAATTATCAAAAAATAATGTTTTTCTTTTTTTTCTTTTTCTTTTTTGGGTGTGAATAAGTCATTTACTAAGTTCACACTGAAAATGAACACAAAGTGTAAATATTTGTATATATTTTTTATAATGACATATTAAATAATATTATATTATATTATATTATATTATATTATATTATATTATATTATATTATATTATATTATTCTTAAGTAATAGAAATATCCAATATTTAAAATGTTTATTTATTTGTTTATACTTTATACAGTTTTTGTATTATTATTACAATGATTATTATATTTTGTGAATTATGAGTATAAATTGTATACTTTATTCATACTGAAAATTAACAAAAAATATTACAATATTTATTACATTTAATATTTATTTTGTTATCATTATTATTATTAAATATATATTTTTATTTATATATATATATATATATATATATATATATATATATATATATATATATATATATATATATATATATATATATATATATATATATATATTATTATTATTATATATATATATATATATATATATATATATATATATATATATATATATATTATTATATTATATTAGATTATTATTTCAATATAGTCCACATGGGAAATCTGGAATTCAAAGTTAAACATGTTATGATATAGGTTTAAGTAAAAAAAAAAAAAAAAAAAAAAAAAAATATATATATATATATATAATAAAACAAGAATTTTAATATATAAAAATTTCTAGGCACTAATAAGTTTTAAACTAAATTTCAACAAGCTTTTTAAAAATACATTTTAATTAACTATTACTCTATAGCCTAATAATTTTATATATTGACCCCTATATGTAAATATAATTAAACCCTTTTTTTAAGTCATTTGTGTGTTTTGTTTTTCAATATATAATCAATATATATTTCAGATTTAGTGCTAAAATGTTAAAATGTATGTGCTTTTAAGATCAAACGTTTGTAAACATTAGACCAAAACAGACTTTAAACACGTCCGCTGTTCTCTTTGAACTAAAAGATCATTTATCAATCATTGCTTACAGTAGTTGACCCAGCCTTGCTTTGTTCATTAAAATAGTTTAGTCTCACATGCTAAAAAAATGCAGATCTGTCTCTCTCTCTGAGCAGCGTTTGTCATTGATCCCGGGTTGAACGTGTCCGGATCTGAACATGTGGCGTGTTTCCCGTCCTGTCGCTGGACGCATCAGGAAGCGTTTTGTGTGTGAAGTGGCTTTCTAATTGCTCAGGCTTTGAGTGTGTGTTGTGTGTGTTTCAGATGAGCAACAGCACTCCGAGCCCAATGGCAGCCGGACGCACATCCGGAAAAGACCACAAGCTTCATCCCTGAGCTCCAGAGCATGATGTAAGTGCACGAGTTTTCCTGTCTTAAAGTCATTGAGAAAACTTTAATGTGTTCCAGCACTCACAGCTAGAAATATGGAGGTGCTTTGATGCTAATAACCTAATATGGTAATGACTCATTAGCATATTCATCTGTTATTTACATAGAACATGGTAAGAATTGGTCTAGATGGAACAATTGACCTTCCATACATTAACACACATGTGTCTCTAGTATTGCTGTTTCATTTCTACAATGTGGAGACGCGGATGGAATTGCGGCTACACACTTAATCAAAATGCGATATAGACAATTGTCTGAATATTAAACTGCAAAATGTCTATTAAAATATGAGGTCTGCCTGTTCTGTGTGTTTCAGTTGGGCGAAAATATAGTATTTTATACCCACAGAAACTTCCTAGCAACCCGTCAAAATAAGAGTTTGGCTTAACTTGAAGAAATTGTTACAGAAATACATTGCAGTTGTACCGAATGTACTTCTCAAAGTAATAGTAATGATTATTATTACAACTTTAAGGATGTCACCTAATTTTAAACAGTTTAAAATTGTTTTAATTTTAACTGTAAACCTGAAAATAAAATAAGTTTTTTTTTTAATTTTACAATTACACATTTTGATTACCAATGCTTTTGATAATGAATTTGTATTAAATCAACAATCCTGAAAAGTCGAACGTACAGCGCAGAATTTGAGAAAAAATATTATTGTGAATAAAAAGTTACTATTGCCCTATTATTGTAAAGTAATTTATAACTGAAATATTTAAAGCTTCAGTTGATTAGACATGCTTTTTGAGTATTAAAATCTAATTAAAATATTAAAATGGAATCCAGTAAAATTTAATTTAATTAAATTTAAAATTTAGAGTATGAGAAAAGTTAAATGAAATTTCATTTTTGTTCAAACTTTCATTTAATTTAGTAAGACTTCCTTTTTGGTTACAAAAAATGTATTTAAAATTTAAAATATAGTCCAGAAAAAAAGGAATCTGAAAAAAAATGGAATGTGGGAAAAATTAAAAAAGTAAATCAAATAAATAAATAAAATGAAAATAAAAAATAAAATAAAATGAAATGAACATACTCCATTGGCCTCAAAAATGTAAAAAAAAAAAAAAAAAAGATGATTTTGATTAATTTTTTTTATTTATTTTATTATTATATGAATACATGTTTTGAATACTAAAATTTTATTTTAACCATTAAAATGTAGTGCAAGAATGGAACAGAAAAAGTGGAATGCAGAAAAAAGATAATTTCGGGGTAGAAAGGATTTTATAGAGCCCTACTCAAGTTATCGCAGAACCTTTATGCAACATAAATCATTTTCTGTAGCGATGCAGGTCTGGATTTGCCATCATCAGCAGAAGACCACTTTATAGTTTACTAAAGTAGCAATTAATGCTTATTATTTCATTCGTCAGAAACAAGGAGGGATTGCACACTGGAAAGCGTGTCAGTGATTGCGGTTCTGTTGATGTACTTCGGCACACGACCGTATTTTCATCAGAAACCCTGTTTTTACTTCAAAAACGTTAAGTGTAGTTGATCTTGGAATGAAAAATATTAAGCTCAATCTATAAAGCGAGCGTCCAGGTCTACAAAACTGCTTCACCGAAAGCACAAAGGAGTCATAAAGAACATTTACATGCCGATCCATTGACTTCCCTCCAACTGAGCGTTTGCGGTTTGACCTAGTGAGAGATGTTCTTTAGGAAAGCCACAGTGAAATTCATCCTGTCGTTCTGCTTTGAATCCCACCTGAGGAGACCTTCAGACTCATGCAAATCACAACAACACAGTTTTCCTGCGTGTTTACTTCATATGGAGCGATGATACTGAAATACACTCCAGCTTTTGTAGAATAATAAAAACGCCACCCCTTTTTGTTCAGCCGGTAGAAATGGAGGAATAAAGGTCGCTCCTCTAGTCAAAAACGGAGACAATAGCTGGTCAACAGAAGGTTTATGCACTTATGTTTTGCATGAAGAAATAAAAAGGTTATTTTATTTTTATTTTATTGTATTTGTTTTCCATTGTGACAATACTTTTTATGACTATTTTCTTCGCATATATTCCTATTACTATAATGTAGAAAATTGCATTATCATTATTATAATGCACACATATCATTGAGATACTATTATAGTCTTTATTAATATTTTAAATTAGTTTTTATTTTTATATTTTGGTTTCATTTAAATTTTTTGTAATTTTATTGTAATTATTATTATTTTTTAAAATATGTCTATAAATTGTAGTATTGTTTTATTTTCAGTTAATTTAGTCTTATTTAGTTAATCTTAATACAAATTAGAAACATTGGCTTGGAAACTAGCTACTAACTGTATTTAATTTAATGTTTTATATAACTTTTACTATAATAATACTAGTCCACAATTATTTAATAAAATATATATATATATTTTTTTTTACATAATAAATATAATAAAATGTATTAATAAAATCTGCGTATAATATATTCAGTAAATACTGTATTTATACTGTATTTTAGTTATTATACAATTTGTAAAATTTCCAGAATGTACCTAATCGTCATGAAAATATTATTGCATTAAAAACAAAATTTATTATGGTCATGCAAAATATAATTGCATTTTTTTAGTCTTTTGATTTTGCTTTCTTTTCTTGACAGTTTTCAGTTTTTAATAATTTTAGGTGCTTTTCTTGCACAAACGTAAATGCAATCATCCCAGCCAAGATGAGAAGAAGAAATATCTCTTGTTTTTAACAGCTTACTTGGCCTGAACAGCAGCCTAAAATAATGAGACGTCTCTTATATCCGTCGGCCGATTCATTTTGTTGTTGTTGTTGTTTCAAGCCTTAAATCTGAAATGCTCCATGCCTGTTGAATTTCACATCTTCAACTGCACACACTTCTGTCATTTTATACTTTATTTGGTTGAAAAAGAAAATCACACGACCCTGCGACTCCACAAAGGGCTCCGGATTGCAGTCTTATATTTTCGAAAGACATTTAAT
Source organism: Carassius auratus (assembly GCF_003368295.1). NCBI lineage: Eukaryota > Metazoa > Chordata > Actinopteri > Cypriniformes > Cyprinidae > Carassius > Carassius auratus. Next base: position 26,064,764 of record NC_039259.1, on the reverse strand, counting down.
TATAGCTTGCATTCAAAGGCATTTTTGATGGAGACTAAATGGCCTCCAATTGCAAAGATTTTTTCTTCTTCCTCTGGCAGACGCTGCACCGAGTGATGATATGGAGATATTATATTCCAGCTTCTAACAATCTGTTGCATTCATCTGTGTCACACTGCACGGTTGTGATGTGCTTTTGTGATTTGCAGTTGAAACTGAAGTGTGAAAAAGCAGGGATAAAGTCAGTCGGGCGTCTGTGAATGCATACTGTAAAACAGACTCTGTTTCTGACGCTGTCTGCTCTGGGCACGCCGGCCGTCTGGAAAAGAGAGGGAGGAAAATGTAAAGACAGTTTCCTCTGCCGCCCCGTGCCTTCACGGAGGTCTCTAATTGAGATCACTTGTACTTATAAATGGTAGGAAGTTTTGTGGTTCAATGAGAGGAGCATTAGAAGCGTAGTGTGTGCCTCTTAAAATTAAAACGAGGCTACCGTTTAACTTTCTTAATCAACTAAATACTTCTCTCCCGAGGCATTTTTCTGCTTTTTCATCTTAACGGAGTCGTTTTTAATAGTGGCAGACCCTGATGTCTAAAGAGCAGATAAGGCTGGCATTATTGTGTTCAAATTTACTTGAAGCATTAGCATTTTAAACAAACATCTAAAAACGGAGGAAAAAGTGCATTATTGTAAGCAAAATATGACTTTATTTTTGTGCTCTCACAAGATAATATTGTGGATTAATTGGCCTTGCCAATGCTTTACTTGACAGTCTGTCACTTTTATGGCAATTAAGCATCTTATTTTCTTCATATTATTATTTATTTCAGTTTTAACTAGTTATTTTATTACTATCAAGTTAAATTAAATGAAAATGAGAAATTGTATCTATCCTATTAAAATTAGCCTAAAGTTGCAGACCAATGTGGGGCTTGCAAATTTAAATTAACTACAAAAAAGTTTGATTTGGTTTCTATTTTGTATGTGCTAAAATAGCAAAGTATCTCTTAATTTTTCTAATGCAAACTTGAGTAATTAACATCTCTATTCTTTCATAAGATGGTATTTGTGATTAATTAATTAGCCTTGCCAATACATTCCTTGACAGTCTGTCACCTAATGACAATTAAGCACATTTTCATTGCGTATTGTATTATTACTATAATGTAGAAAATTGCATTCTCATTAGTTATGAAGAGCAATATGAGGTTGCACATTTTGCAAATTAATTGCAATTTTAAATTAACAAATAAGAGAAAAACTGCATTATTTAGTTGGCAAAGCATTTGATTTTGGAAGGGTTAAAACAGCAAATTATCACTTAAGGTAATTAGCCTAACCAATGCATTTCTCGATGGTTTGTCACTACTGAAAAAAAAAAAGTTTTGACTCAGAAATTCCTAGTTAGTTTCATAATAAATTGCAAAGGAATGGTGGAAAATACATTGAATTAAACACAAACGTTCAAGTAGACAAACTTTTTTTTTGTAGAACTCCAAAATTCCTTGGTTTAAGCTTGACAGAAATCTTTTATTTTTATTTATTTACTTAAAAAGTGTGTTCACATCATGCAAATTTGAACGAACATATGAAAATAAAATAAAAAGTGCATCATTATTTGGCAAAGCTTTTGATTTTGGAAGTGTTAAAAACAAAATATTAATAATATTGTAGTTGAAATAACTTTGCCAATGCTTTCCTTGACGGTCTGTTTAAGAACACATTTAACTATTGTTTTGTCATCCTCTGTCTTTTCATGAGCAGATCTTTTTGAAATGACAACATGACCATGATTACAGTGTGGTCAGGTAAAGGTGATGTCTGCAGCGGTGTGCGCTAAATTACACCTTCGCTGGGATTGTTTTTGTGAAAGCATCTCCTTACAAAAACAATCGTGACCACAGAGGTGTTTTCAGTGCACTGACATGTTGCTAATTTACTGTTTGACAGCAAAACACTTCTACATGTGGTCTGAAGCGTATTATGATGAAATACATTTTTTAATACGCTTCCAATCGTTCAGTCGTGTTAGAAAGAGTGCTAACTTTGTCCAGGGGTTTCCATGATACATGCATAAGGTGCTAAAGATAATACAGACGGTTTAATATGGCCACAGATTCGATATCTTCCTCTCTCAAAGCCCCCGGTTGATTAAAACACATTTATTGTACTTCACTAATGTAAGCAGTGTCTGTAATGATGGATGGTTTTGTAGCCAGAAAACGAGAAAGGACTAGACACCGAACACCAGAGCTAGGATCTGAAAAGTAGACTAAAACTTCATTATTATGTTTATTATAAAGCGTGGGTGGGGGAAAAAATAATATTAAACAATCGTATTCCATTGGATGAAGTCGCACCCTTCGTTATTTCCCACTGGATATTTAGAGATACGCTTTATTTACAGCATGTTTACTTTGTGCGCTGCGATCCATCGCCGTCAAATGCTAATTCACTGTCAGCTTCAATCGAATAAATAAACACAAACGGCAAATTTAAACAAAGAAGCGAAAAACCAATCAACTGGCGGGTTTGATTCGGGACTGATTTGTCTATCGGCACCGCGATGCTTCAGTCTGAGCTCATATTGAATGTGTGTTTTATCACGGCTTCGCTTTAACCGCTGCACACTTCAAGTGTATTATCATGGCCTGTGGTTGTAACCTGATCGAGGCCAGTCCTCTGTGAACTCCAGGGTTCATCACTGAAGACTGCATCACATTCTTCTGCTGAAGTGATTTAAAAATTGTGGCATCAGAAATTTCACTCGCTTTTAACATGTTGGCAAATACTTGAAGTCGTCACCTATTTTATTTTCCCGCAATTATTTGCGGCACGGTGTTAGTACTACTGTTCCCACACCAGCATTTTTGTGGCTTGCAAGTCCTGCCTGGTTTTTCTTTCATAATGCAGTTTCAAGAACACTAAACCTCCTAGATCTGAAATGCATTGTTGAAATATGGAAAAGGCAAACGGTGGCTTTTATACTGCTTGGGCTGCACTGACAGAAATTTCCCGACTGTCGTTTAACAGCCATCAATTTGACAAAACAACGTAGAACTAATGACGTAAATGCATAAGTGCGATTTTTAATGCCTTCTAAAACCAATTGCATGCCCATACACTGTTTTTTAAAAGAGGTATTGCTAATTAAACGTGACGTATTTTGTGTTTTTGTCTTACTGTCTGTAATTAGTGGCCGTGAGCAGAGAATCATACGACATCTACGCCATGAGCTGTTTGTAATGTCAGTCCCTTTATTATGATGGGCTGTGTCATTGCTTTTTTGCCAGTGTATAAACTCACGTTACATTCACAAGCTGCTGTCACTTACATAAAAATTCAGAATTGCATCTTATAAATAAATTTCATTTTATCAGATATTAACATGTAAAACAGCTTTTTAGAATCGGAATAATATTTCACAATTTTAATGCTGACAATAAGAGACTAAAACACAGAAGAATTAAAAAACTTTAGAATAGTAGTGTGTGTAGCAGATTGTTTAAAGGTATGAATAGAGGTATAAATGCCATATTTTTAAAACATGGACCATGCTAATGCTTTGGTATTCTCTGAAGTTTCTTAATTTTTTTTTAGATACTTAATACACTGAAATACTTCCAAAGTACCATACTATTACCATGTGTACCATGAGATGAGCTGAATCTAACATCGCTGACTTTCTCTCTGAGTTTGAAGCAGGATTTTTTTCCCACAGTGTTCTTTCATTTATTTAAGAGCCATTGTGAAATAAATCTTCCCTGAAAGGGTCATATAATATCTGGGAGCAAAACACGATCATATTTTATATTCAGGAAAAAGTTGCTGATGGAAAAGCCATTTATGTGTCTTTGTGGGAGCGTAATGAGACTGAGTGAATGTAGCACTTTAATTTACTCCCAACAATTAGGTGAATGTCAGCCACTTACTGTAATTAAATACGGCATTAAGATTCAGAGTTGTCGGGAAGCGTCGAGTGGCATTCCCAGGCAATGCTTTCAGACGTCTAACCGCATTTACAGCGATCCACTACAGGACCTGGGTGAAACCAAGGGCCGTTGACTAGCAACCTGTAGGCATTGGTCTAATTCGGGCTTCTGTCTCCTGGGCTGCAGCCTGTATAAAAACCCCCTTTGCTTTCAAGGCCCCTCGAATGTTTTCGTAAACTTGGATGGAGACGAGTCGCATTGGAAGCAAACATCAGTAATGAGCTGGCACACAGACTCTCTGGTTAACCAGACTGTAATTTGGGGACTGAAAAGAACCTCTCATCACTATTGAGTATTTGTTTACCACGGTTTAACTCTAGTGTTTCTGCACAGAGCCTCTTTCTGAAAGACGCTTTAACTGTTGCTGTTCTGATCTGATCGTACTAGACGTGGAATGACCATGTAGTCAAATAGAGATGGCTTTTGCTGTCATTTTTCTGTCATTTTTTACAGGAAATGTCTGCAGTTACTGTACTTATGCCATCGCATAGGCTCTTTTCTGAGCCTATATTCTAAGGCAGCATTCTAACTGAGACGAAATATTTTAAGCGAGTGATTTAAGCAACTCTAGTGTATTTCGGTATCGAAGAAAGCACACTAGAAGTCTGGCATTAACATGTTGCTAAGCTAATGGCACGATACTCTAAGAGTTAAAAACAGGGCACACAAATATTTAGGAAAATAATTCAATTGGACAATTTGTTAAAACATTTGGGTTTTGAACGAATTAAAAGTATTCTCTACCTTTCAAATTAGATTTTTTAAAATGGTTTTTAAATTTTTGTTTATCAGCAAGGATGCATTAACTTGAACAAAATGAGTCAAAACATTTATAATGTTACAAGAGGTTATATATTTTAATATTTTAAGTAAATGCTTTTTCAAATTTTAATCAAAAATCAAAGGAATAAATCAAAATGTAAAATATATTTAAATAGAAAACTTTTAATTTAAATTAGCTAAAAAAAAAAAAAAAAAAAAATATATATATATATATATATATATATATATATATATATATATATATATATATATTTTTTTTTTTTTTTTTTTAGCCAAATTAAGGCAACATTGCATCTTTCCTTTATAGAGAAAAACAATAAACAGGCATCCGTGTCTATCTATGATGTCTTAAACTCGCTATGTTTTGGAACAGAATCAGTGAATTCGTTCTGATTCTTCAGTTTTAATAGTGTCTGTAACATGAAGGCAATATCAACAAACAAGAATGATTATATTTGACTCCTTGGCCTGATGGTGCATATTTTTAACGTTCTTTGTGTCCTTCCTAGCAGCTGACAGCAGTAAATTAAAGAACAATATGCTCTGGAAGCCTTTATTTACTTCATAATGAACTCCCTACCAAACAATGCCAGTAAGCCAACTGCAGTCTCGCCCATTGCATCTCGCAATACTTCTGGGAAAAGGCTCGGAACAATAGAGAGATTCCTGAATGTATGAAGCTGGCGTTTTGAAGTCGAAACAGAAAAAGTAGGTGCTATAGATGCTCTGTGTTCTTCTCGCTTGAGGTTTTTACGAATGCTGGACTGCTAGAGCGGTAATGATCGATGGCTTGATGTGCACAAAACAAAAATCAGAGAACCTTCTTATTAAAAGCATACATAGTTGATCTGCATGCTTTCTATAGAAATAACTTTTGAATTGATTGACGATGCATTCGAACTAGGACGAGACTCCAACCTTGTTTTGATATAAACGGAGAAACTCTTCACTCGTCGCCCATCAATATTTAAGCACCTTCAAATGATCTTATCCGAGAATTGTTCGTGCATTTACACGCTTCCTCTCGCATTAATTGTAGCGCATTTGCGATCATGTTTATTAATAAGAAGCTGTGAGAACGTCTGTTGTTGTCTTTGTCAGCAAAACACACTCTGAAGTCCACGGGAAGCTCTTTCAAACAAGAGCATCAAACTCCAGCGTTACTCCTCATTTTTCAGTGGAAAACAACTTCTTTGGAGATTCGCCTTTGGACGTCTAATGCATATTTAACAGTGAGGAGGAACGTTTTAATAGACAGTGTCAACCTCGGTGAGGGAGTCTTTCTGATTAATTTTACATAAGGTCTTGCCTTTATACTCCACTGAGTGGCTGTTATTTCCCCAAAGGATTCAGTGATATACCGAAACACCTTTACAAGTAGTTTTGTGCTCGCAGTGCACACACGAGACAATGAAACAGGAGCCGTGATGTCTAGTTGAGAAACTATAGCACCCTGCCGAATGCCGTCAGAGGATGAGTCAACAGCCGTTCCAATCAGAAAAACAGTGTTGTTGACAACACGCTCGGTTGTGGGGTTAATTCTTAATGACTGTTTTTCTCCTCTGAGCTTTAACCTGCCTCCCGTTTGGTGTCTCAGCTTCTCCCAAAATCATTCTTGGCCCATTTGTAGCACATTGATAATCGATTGATTTCATTTACGCTGCATGCATCCATTAAATTGGTGGATCTCAGACCTGTCTGTGCGAAAAAAACAGTGTGGAATGCAAATAATCGAATGCAGCGAACCATATAAGTGTGCACAAATTGGCTTATTTTGATTTAGCTCTACCTTTTTGTATGCTGATACTATAGAACATTATTAAAATGTAAATCATTTCTGCTTTTATGCATTTACAAAATGGTCATTTCAGAATTCAGCGATAAATAAAGGCACATGGAGCCAGAATTAATATCAATAACATTTGTCTTTGATTTTTTGTAGGATGAACTATTGTCGTCAGTGCTTGGTTTCCAATGTAAAATCTGGGTCCTGAAGCCAAACCATTTGAGAAGTACTTGATTAACCCACATGAATGATTTAGTTCTGATGACACATGGTGATTATGTTCTGGTCGGCGTGTTCTTATTTTCTACAGATTATAAGTAATGAAGTTTAATGAGAAAATAAGATACTTTGTATATTTTGAGGGTCCAGAGATTCCAGTGTTCCATGTTTAGTTTAAAAAGCAAGACTCACATGCAACGGATTGGCCAAGGATTGGCAGGAATTCCGGGCTTTCCTTCCTAGAAGCATTGCAAGATTTTATGGTTGAATTCCCAATTCTTCTCAAGATGTGCCACACAGTCTTAAGGTCTTCAGAAGGTCTTAAAAAGTTTTTGTTCAATCTTCCAAAATGTACAAAGCTTGAATCAGAAGTGCATTAATTGGCATTAAATGTTGCATGCACTGTTTTTGTTTTCCAATGCATATATGTAAATAATGTTAAATCAAGGTACATTAACTTGAGATGAAAATGTGAATTCTTGAAAATTAAGTAAATCTATGCTTAAAACAAGAACAAACATCTGTCAATGGGGAATGAAACCTAGTTTTCCTTTTTAATTAAGCTGTTTTTTTTTTTTTTTCTGAGGCCGCTGGTAAATGTTTTTTCGTTTTTTTGATCAGTATCACAGAAAACAAAACTTGCTAATTAATTTTGCTTTCAAGTAAATGTATGTTGATTTAAGAGTATTTAAACATTTGCACTGGAAAACATGACAGAAATACTGTCTACTCCCTAGACATTAACTTTAAGAGACTATTTTTGTGTTCTCTTCAATTTGTTCCTGGAATTGTCTTTACTTGGTCTTAAACAGATCTTAAATGTACCTGCAGAAACCCTGAGTAATATCTGTAAGCGCCGTGGATGTGGCTTAAAGACCTTGAAAATCTGTGAGATGACAAAGTGTTTCTTTTGTGGTTTCAAAACACTTGTAACCGAAGACGAGAACTGGATACTATAGAATCAAACCTCTGCGTGGCTCCCCGAGCGGATATCCGATACGCTCAGGTGTGTGTGCGTGGTGCTTGCTGTGGTCAGATGACCGTGCCAGTTAGAGAGGGCTATTTTGGCCTTTAAAGCTAATGTTTGGATTTCTGTGTGCGTTCTGCACGCTGCTCACACTCACACGCCGGCTTTCGTAATTAACCCTGATGCGTTCGCTGGCATGAGAGCGTGTGTGTGTTGATTGGCAGGCACATGAAGTCATTTCAGCCCTGTTTTTCGCCATCGCGCTCTCCTGTGGCATTAGTGTTGTTTGAATAATTCTCTGCTCTTTTGTGGACGTGTTTACATCAGTTAACTCGAATTTAAATCTGCAATCACAATATGTGTTTTTCCAGCATTTTTCGGCGCCAGAGACACTTTGTCTCCCAGCTCTTCCCTTATTGTTTACATATCAAAAATGTACATTTTTAGGGGGAAATAAAGCATTACAAGGGCCTGTTTGAAAACAGTCCATTTCCCCTGCGGTGAGCAGCGGAGACACAGTTGGAAAAGGAAGCCAAGGCTGAGGAGGAACGCCAATGCAGCGCGTCTAATGCAGAGTCTCATTCCGGGCATTTTTACATTCTGCTTTTCCTTATAGCCCTTGTGCGTATCGTATTCTACATATTTTAAAGTGATGTTCTGGCTTGAGAAAGGTCTGCATTCCTGTCGAGGTTAAATCAATGCGGCTGTGGGGAACAGGTAAAGCCTTGTTAAATGCAGTTGCTGGAATCACTTCATTACGGCAAAATCAAAACCGCCAACTTATCTGAACATTGACCCTTGAAACCGCCTGAGGCTTTGACTGCAGGGTCGCATGAGTTGCCTGATAAATTTAGCAATATTTCTTTTTGAAAGAAAAAGCTGCTTTGGATTTATACGGTGTGGTTTTTCTGTAGCAGGACTCGTCCTGTCTTTGCCAACTGCGACAGGAAAGCAAATAAGAAACCTAGGAGGCCTTTAACGTCAAAATATGCCAGTGTGTCTGCAAGCATGCTAGTGTTTCTGATGCGAACGTCGTTGTTGTTTAATATCACTTTGGTTTTATTGATTGGTATTCTGTGATGCCTCAGAATTAGCGGTGTGTTAGTCCTGCTAAAGTCGAATTTTGCTTGACCGCAAACTTAAACTTGTGCCAAAGAAAGCCAAGAAGCGGATTCGGCAGATATATTCAGGCTAAATATATATACAATGGAAATTTAAAAGTCTGAAACCACTGGCTTATTATTTAGACATGAAAATGTTGAAATGTGTGTAAATAAAAAATATTTAAGAAAGATTCGGTGCTATTTCTTGATGGTTACATTAGTGATGTTGATCATATTAATTTATTTTTGGGGGGGACACAATGTCTTAAATCGTGCTGGATTATATGGATCATCAGGTTTTGTCCATGCCAGCTCATCTTTTGATGTAAAATAGTTAAAAAAGTGTTGCTGTGGCTGTTGAAAAGCATGCTTTATTTGCCATTCCACAAATGAAGGCCTTAAAAAGGTCTTAAATCAGAGGAGAAAGACTTAAATTCATAAAGTGCAACTGCAAAAAAAATAAAAAATTAAATGTTTAATGTCTTTCTCCATATTTTAGTTTTCGTTTCCAGTGCAAATATCTAAACATCCTTAAATCAAGATACATTTACTAGACAAAGAAATGATGTCTTGTTTTCTGAGAAATTGAATAAAAATTAAGTGTTTATGCTTAAAACGATAACAAATATCTGTTGATGGAGAATGAAAACTTTGCGTTTTTGAATTAGGTCGATTTTTCTGAATCAACTGGCAGATTTGTACTTGTTTTAATCATGATCTCACTCTATTGGAAGTTGTATTTTTAACCTTTGAAGCACTGCTATTATAAGACATTTACTTTTAGAGACATACACCATACATTTTCTTCACTTGGTGTTAAATGCACCTGAACAAACCTTGTAAAGAAAGTGTTGTGTTAAATTAGAAGCACTTTTAGTAGTGCTCACCTCAGTTTTATTTATTATTATCACTTTAAATATATATCTGTAAAGTACTGTTCTCTAAATCAGAGATCTCTATACTTTTCATCGCTGAGATGGTCTCAGCTCGTGGTTTGAGGGGGCCATTCATTATCAAAGCTGTTTGACTTTATTCCAGCTCTGTAATCCTCCTCTTTAAATACACTTACATCAACCATTGGCTCCGTCCCTTGTACACAATCCGCTGCCTATGAATTCAGTATTTTCATGTGAATTTCCATCAGCGACTGCTTCAAATGGTGATATATCAGAGGCGCTGGCTTGGCTGGCTATGATTTAAAGATGGTTTGTGGCCACTCTGATGGTTTGTTGACTGGGTTTCCACGTTACAGAAGTCGGGTCTCTGCGTGTTATGCGACTATTTATTGTTTCCCACTTTTAATGTTATGTTTGGCCGACTGAGACCTCCATGGTTAAGTGTTTGATTATTTTCTAAGAAGCTCCCTCCAAGTTTGTATGAGACATCAATGCCCCTCTTTGTCATGTAGAGAAGCACATTGGATATGGTGTGTGGCGCATGATCGGTCGTCTTTGGTGTCCTGTCTAGCTGATTATGGAGTTTTGATTGCATTTGAAGTCTAATGAAATTTAGGTAATTTATTTTTAAATGCATTTTTGTAGTATTAAGATAATGCCCTATCATGCATTCTTTTAAAGAGCCAGGCAATGCTTCTTAAGTACTGCATAGAAATGCAATATAACACGAGCTGATAGTCAAGTTCTCCAGCATGATTTGGGATGTTTTAAAGCTTAACTAGAGTCAGATGTTCAGATTTACTCTTAGAAATGGTGCAGAATTTAAAATATTTATTTTTCATTGCACAATATGATGTTTTGCAAAGTTGAAAATCCTAAAACATAAACAAAATACCAGGACCTTTTGAGGTAAAGAAGCCAACACAGCTAAGATTTGTTCTCCTCTGGTTTCTCTGTTTGTTTTGAGCAGCTCCAGCAGAAATGAACTTCTGCATCCGTGTGTCTCGTATCACATTACAACCTCGTCCTCTGAGGAATCAAAGCTCAGTTTTCTTACCATTCACTCTGTAATCCGTCTAATTCTGTTTCCTTTCCTTGTTCTGTTGTTCATGTCTCGTTTTCCTGACTCACTGTCCTTTATCATTGATTCTGGTCTCTTGAAGCTGTCCGGTCGTGAGCGGGTAATTATAGATTTTGAGACCGATTATCGCACACTTTATGTTAGAGACAAACTCACGTTAAGGAAATGCACATGTCTGAGAGATGCAGTGATTTGGTTTTAACGTGTCGCACATGGCGTAAATTATTTCTGCTGCCAATACGACGTTATAAAAATGCGTAGATGTCCTTGATGTTGAAGCCAAGATAAATGCAAACTTTTTTTCCCTTCACAAATTAAGTTTTGATGATATAAAACAATGCAGCTAAGAAGCAAATAGCATTTCATTTGTCTCTCAATGCATAATATTAGTTTGACTGATTTTTACTATAAAATAATAGGGGATTTAAATTTCCCATTTTCAAAAACAAGTACTACGCCTGGCTATAGATATTGCATTTCAATAACTTTTTTTGAATAAGCTGGACGTCTCTGACTGCTCGTTCTCCGAGGTTTGGTTACCCAGGGCACGTTTTGTCTATTAATGTTGTTTCTCTAGCGTAAACGAGAGATGTGATTATCAATTAGCTGAATGAAGCCGCTCAATCCAGCCCAGGATATCAGCACTGGCTCTAAATGAGAAGCACATGTCACCTCTGAGCCCAACAACACGCTGCTAATTGATTAGTGACGCTCTTCGAGATTTGCCAAAGGATTGTTTAACATCTGTACGTGTTGCATGTGACGGCCGTTCATCACCTGAAGGAGTCTGAGCGTCATTAATAATATTTGTGTTTGTGTAAATGGGGAAATTAGACAAGATGTTTGTGCTGCTGCAATGCACTCTCATATTTCAGGCTCGCGTTCAGAGCAGCGTTGAGTTTTGACTGGTAATGTGAATCTAAATAACCACTGTTGGATGCATTTCAGCGTTCTAGTGTCTAGACCAGCACTTAGTGCAAGCATCATTATTAGAGTATCCCACTTTAAGTTAAGAGGGTTTATTCTCTTCCTGAACCCTGTTAACCCCGTTTAACTATGAACCCCATTCCAATCCAAATATATTATGCAATTATGAATTATTAACTTACAGGGAATCAAGAAATTAGATTAGTAGGTTAAGTTGTTAAGTACCTAAAAAAAGTTCCAGTCAATTGCCATTTTATTTATTTTTGCATGTTTTAAAAAGCATAAACTAATATGAATGCAAATATAGAGGAAAACTGAAGTGTTCGCATATTTAAGTGCTTTTTAGCTTATGTAGAATCAAGAACTGAAATTATTTTTGATGCTAAAACAGAAGCCTGTGATAGCGGACCTCAAAAATCTTTATAGACCACTTATTCAGGGTATTTTGTTAAAAATCTCCATTGAATTGGCATTTTATTCCTTTTGCATGCTCGAAAGCCTTGACTGTTCTGAAAAAAAAACAAGGAAGGAAACAAGGAAATTATTATTTTTTTTTTATCGTTTTTTTAACGTATAGATATTGAATGGTTTTTCAATTTTGATGCTAAAATAACAGTATGTTATTCGAATCAACATAATTTTTTAGACCCCTTCGTTTTGTTAATAATCTCTTTTCAGTTGGCATTTTCTTTTCTTTTGCATGTTTCAAAAAGCCTAACCTAAGCGGACAATTAAAGAGTTTGCATGTTAAAGTACTTTTAATTTACTGGGAATCAATAAGTGAAATGTTTTAACACTAGAACAACAGGATGTTATGTCGGACCTCAACAATAGTCCCCTTCTGCAGTGCATTTTGTTAAAAATCTCCTTTCATTTGGCATTTAATTTCCTTTTTCATGTTTGAAAAATCCCAGACTAAGATAAAAATAAAAATTAAAGGTTTTGAATGTTTGCTTGTTTGTGCTTTTTATCTTTATAGGGAATCAAGAAATTAAATGCCATCAATTTTGATGCTAGAAAAACATCTTTCTAGTGCCACTTTGTGCTTTTAATCAATGCAAGACACTTGAAATGGATGTTTCCTTATTTTGAAGTTGTGTAATGAAGGCATACATTTCCTAAATTAGAATTAGAATATAATAGCATAAAGTGGTTTATTCTAATGCTTTCGTGGCATGTGAGGTGTAACGCGCCTCTGCAGCCTCGGGTTTTTGAGACGCCACCTCGAACGCCTTGATGTGCATCGACATTGATGACAAAACCATGAAGCTCACGACGTCTGGCTCCGACTCAATATCCTGCCTCCATGCGTTTGTCTAGAAGGGCCTCTGATTATGTCGGCATGAGAAACTTGATGAGGAAAATACTGTAAGTACAGTCTGTGATCGCTCTGTCAACAGTGTTTTGTATTTGTATTTCCATACGTGCCGTGTGATAAGATGGAGATTTGTTTGGCTTTTACATGTTAGTATATTTTGAATAGCTGAGGTATTCAAATAGGTTTTGCATAGATTGTGTTTTACATGTGGCTTTTTTTGTGTGCTGCATAATGCCGGACTCAATTTTCACCGCCGGATGTCAGACCTAAAGACTTTGTTAAAAAGCTCAGTTTAATTTCCTTTTGGATGTTTGAAAAAGCCTAAACTAAGCTGAACGCAAATAAAAAGCGTGCATGTTTGTTAAAGCGCTTTTCATTCATAAGAATAAATACAAGCTCTTTAGTTAACCATTTATCAATTAGAATTAACCAGTGCAAGTCCTGCACTATTGCAAGCTTTCCACATCTTGTTCTAATGTAGCTCTGTAAATCGAAGCGGAGTGAATGTTTATACATCCAGGAGGGTTTTTCTCTGTTTGTCCCGCATATGCGTTTTCAGCTTACACCAAACAAGTCAGCATCTCGCATGCACGCACGCAAACCCAAACTTTTACCGTGCGCGTGCGCCGTCGCTTATCGACACGCTCGACTTCTGTGTGACCCGCCGCTGAACCGCAGTGAAATGAAAATAATTTTTCACAGCACTCACCCCAGAAAAAGTTCTGCTGACACGGAGCCACCGAGCTGAAAAGACTGTTAGACGCCATAGCCACACGTGGATCTCCTCTGGAGGTCGTGGTGACCCTTGAAGTCCTAAACTGGGAGCACAAATCATATCAAGGCATCAGAACGCAAACATACGGCCGCATGCTTCCCAGAGCGTTGAGGCACAGATATCAACGGCATATATGAGTGTGGTTAGAGCGTACTTACTGACTTGTTGGGTCTCTGTGACTGGGGTTGACCCACTCTGATTAACCATTTACGCCCCAGTGGCTCCCTCCTGTCGTCTTGGGGAAATCTCGTGCACCGCACTTGTGGTTCTGTGGTTGTTTGTGAGGGGAATGAGACATTCTCGCAATCCAAAAACGTGTAAGCTTTAAAACACACTTTTTTTCCCCTCCTGATGGGCTGTTACTGGAGAGGCTGGGTCATGTGTTCGGTGACATCAGAGCAGCCGAGAGGGTTCAGCCCTCTTGTCAGTGGTCCTGCGTTTCCTACTCACATCCAGCGGGATGCAACCTCAACTCCTGTCAGTCCGAAAGGAAGGGGCTGGGATTTTCGTCAGCTACGCTTCTGTCCTTCTCAGCCTCTCTCCGTGTCCCGGTCTCATTCCTGATCTAAGTAACTCTGCCGTTTAGGCTCCAGGTGTGTCTCCACGTAAGATGCATAATCGGCTCTTTGAGAAATGACAGTCGCTGTGTTGGCTCTTGGATCACGTCTGGCTCTCGATGGGTTTAACGAGCACATTAGGGTCCGTGATTCATCCGTCTGCTTTGCGCGCCTCACAGGTTTGGAGTTTGGCACACGGTCAGAGCGCACGCCTCAGGTGTTTGTGTAAGCGCGGAAAAACATGTGCTCTCTCTCTCTCTCTCTCTTTCTCTTTCTCTCTCTCTCTCTCTCTCCTGTTTCGGGGTCATGTAAGGTGCTGCACTGAATTTTGTGTGTGTTCATGTGACTTTAAAACCAAAGTGACACTTCCTAGTATCTAGACCACCACTTAAGTTAAAGGAGGGGCTGAGCCACAGAGCAGAGTATCAGTTGAGAGTCAACTCTTTTGATTTGGAGGAAGTATGCACCTTAGAACAGCCTAGCAACCACTCAGAACAGACATCCTGGCAACATTAGGGCAGCTTATCAACCATTCAGGACTGATTAGGGACCACTCAGAACAGCCTAGAAACTATTCAGGACCAGAGCATCATAGTAGCCATTAAGAAAACCCCAACAACCACTTAGAACACCCTAGCAACCATTCAACTATACCTAGCAACCACTTTGAACACCCTAGCAACCACTCAACTCTACCTAGCAATCACTTAGAACACCCTAGCAACCGCTCAAAACAGTGTAGAAACCACTCAGAACAGCCTAGGAACTATTGAGAACATCAGAGTCAAGAAAACATCAGAAAAGCCCAACAACCACTTATAACACCCTAGCAACCACTCAAATCTGCCTAGCAACCACTTAGAGCACCATAGACACCCCTCAGAACTTCCTAGCAACCACTTATTAAACCATAGCAATCACTCAGATCAGCTTTGCAAACACTTAGAACATCCTAGCGACCACTCAGAACTTCCTAGTAACCACTTTAAACAACCTAGCAACCACTTTAAACAACTTCACAACCACTTAAAACAACTTAACAACCACTCAGAACAACCTTGTAACCACTCAGAACATCCTAGCAACCAATCAGAACATCCTAGCAACCACTTTTAACAGCCTGGCAACCACTTTAAACAACCTAGCAACCAATGAGAACAATCCTAGCAACCACTTAGAACAACCTGGCAACCACTGAAAACAATCTAGCAACCACTGAGAACAATCCTAGCAACCAATCAGAAATTCCTAGGAACCACTTAAAACAACCTAACCCACACTCAGAACAACCTAGCAACCAATCAGAACATCATAGCAACAACTTAGAACAACCTGGCAACCACTTAAAACAATCTAGCAACCACTGAAAACAATCTAGCAACCACTGAGAACAATCCTAGCAACCAATCAGAAATTCCTAGGAACCACTTAAAACAACCTAACAACCACTCAGAATATCCTAGCAACCAATCAGAACATCATAGCAACCACTTAGAATAACCTGGCAACCACTTAAAACAACCTAACAACCACTCAGAATATCCTAGCAACCAATTAGAACATCCTAGCAACCACTTAGAACAACCTGGCAACCATCAATAAAAGCCTAGCATCGGCACTAACATATCTTTCAGAAACCGTAAAGATCTCCTGATGTTTCTCCTAGACTGCTTAAATTATGGGATGGCAGTGCGTATGAAAATGATGAAAATCTCATCTCGGAGAATGTGCTGTGTTCATGACAGAGATGTTTCCCCCTACACCAGTTCACTTAAAAATGTTTCGAAGAATGTTGGGTAACCAAACACTTGACGGTAGCCATTGACTTACATAGTATGGGGAAAAAATGCTATGGAAGTCAATGGCTACCGACAACATTTTTCAAAATATCTTCTCTTGTGTTAAGCATATGGGTTAAGAACAACATTAGGGTGTGTAAAGGAAGACAAATGTTTAATTTAAAGGTGGAAGTAATATTAATAATATAGAAGTTAATGGCTTCTGGAAACAGAAAAGTAATTGGGTGATTTTTACCTTTAAGTTCGTAAACCTTGGGCTCCTATAGTTTTGCGTCATGCATATTTAATTTTTAATTGAGTCATTGTCATTTTTTTTTTTTTTGACGATAATGGGGCTCATTATAGAATGCTGTTTATTTTCCATTTCCTGACACCAAATTACAGCCCACATAAGGCTTGCTGATTAACCAAGGTTTATGTTAATGGGATGTTTGTGTATATTTCTTAATGATAATTACACTAACTCTTGCATGGAGGAACTTCGCGATTTTAAACATAAATGCCGCTCACTGTCTTTTAGTCATATTTTGCATGCTTCAGTTTCGAGCAGTTATGTGATTTGTGTAGTTCCTTTAGTGACTGAAACAACACGGACATACAAATAAATGCTAGCAGGAGGGCAGTTCATGCTTAGCAAATCTACTTCTGTTCTTCATTTTCCAGCCCAGAATTTCTTGAATTCAATAACTGATTTAATAGAAATATTTTATTCATTATATTTTTTTTTGACAGTTTGTAATTAAATATGGAAAAATCGTCGGCTAAATGCATTAATTTAATTTAATTTAATTTGATTTATATTGCTTAATTTAAATGTTGCTTGTGAATTTTATGGATCCATTGCAATTTGAATAGATTTTTTTTATTTGAAAATATTTTTATTTTATTATTTATTTTATCTTTTTTAATTTTGCTTAAATTTGTTTTAATATTTTATATAAAAACCATTCACTCTTTATTCTTAATAATATTTATTTATTTGTTTATTTTTTAAGTAAGTACATGGGATGTTCAGTGAAGGAATTTTTATTTTTATTTTTATTGTTTTAAAGCCTGGATTTTTATTTAATTAACTGTATTTTATTTTATAAGAAAGGATGTTTAATTAGTAAAATGCTTTATTTGCAAAAGTTGTTTTAAAGGCATGATTTTATTTTATTTAAGAAAGGACTTTCAATTAGTAAAAATGCTTATTTTGCTAAATTTCAATTTATTTTATTTGATATAAGGCTGGATGTATTTTATTGTACTGGCATGCATTTATTAATCATTCACAGTAAGATTGTGTGTTAGGAAGTTTGTGATTTGTGTAGTTCCTTTAGTCACTCAGATGCTGAAACAACACAGACAGCATGTGCAAATAAATGCTTGCAGGCAGTGCGGTTCATTCCTAGTCAATTTATTGCCATTTCTCGTTCTCCACCTCAGAATTGAGTGATTTTTCACACTGGAAGGTCAAACGAGAAACTCCTGACTGCACATTCTGCTAATTATAGCCACTCACGAGACAGACTGTATTTTCATTCATGCCGCTGACTTTTTCTGCTGTCTTTGAACACGTCAGCGCCGCTGCGAATATCTGCTCTTTGTCGGCCGAGTGCTGGTGGTCTTCTGCAAGCATGGCTTCACTGTGGTCCTTGTGTGTGTGCCCTTCTTAGACCCGGCTTTAGCTTGGCCCGCTTCAGTTCGGACCACACAGGCATAAACAGGGCATTAGATGCTGAACATTATTCCTGGCTCCCGGAGGAAGTGTGCACTAACGCTTCCAGGAGACATTACACCCCTGCAGTGTTTCACACGTTCATTAATTCGAGCGGTTACTAGTTTACCATTAAAAAACAATTTTCTATTGACAGCATTAAACTATTAGAGGTTATGTTTAATTCTATCAGTGGCATCAGTTGGGCTTGTCGTACAGACTGATGCATCTTGATTTTGTTGTCACATGTGCACACATTATGAAATACAATGTGCCCCCCTTTTTTTTTTCTCCAATAACCTCTTTTTGTCTCCTGACATATTATTGTCTGTCACAAGGAGTTGAATCACTAAAATGTTTGCATTCAAAATATCTCTTTCAAGTGTAGAAATTAGGAGAGAAGTATTGGAATTTACCCTACAGCAAAAGTAATATACAGTGCAACTATTTTACAATATGACCGAATATGCATTACATCCCCCCTGAGTCAAACAGGTTAAAACAGACTCTAGATATTAAACTTAAATGCAAGATTTAATTTTTAAATGATATTTTATGTATGCAAATGTTATTTATTGGATCCAATGCAGATCAGATGATTGCATTCAGTATGGTTATTTATGATATAATTTATTTTTATGATTTTTGGTTGTTATTTCCTTGCCTATTTTGTCTTAGTATCAACAAAGAAGTAATTTCAAGGAGATAAATAATTTGTATTTTATTTTGTATAAAAATTAAGAAGTGTTTTTACTTGCTGGTTTGAAGGGGTAAAACTGTGTTGTTTTACACTACCATTGAGAAATTATAACCAAACTATGTTAAAGACTTTTAAGATTCTCATTAAGACCCTAAAGAGTCAACTTGTGGAAAATGGGCATCCAATAGTCCCTTTAAGAGTACTTTCTTTCTTTCTTTCTTTCTTAAATAACACTGATTAATCTGTCATTCATTTAAATAGTAAACAGTGCACACGATGTCTGTTGAATATCTTTTTTAATCTTCTTTTGTAAACCAAGCTGTTTGTTTTTTTTAGTGCACAGACATCTTTTCCATTCTCAGAAAATATAATTCCATAATTTACAGTCTCCAGGATGTTTTAATGAGTGTTGACGGTGATGTGAAAAGCTGTGGATTGATGTTGGCAAAGGTCAGGACGAGTTAAACCCCAGCTGTGATCTGAACTGTGATCGCAGGACTCTGGGACACGACAAGATCACACTTGGCAGGTCTCGCCAACCCCAGTGGCTTTCTCTTGCGGCGTGGGCACATCGTGAGAATGGCAATTAAAGGAGAAGAACCTGTTATTTCTGACAATTATCACAAGTCTGCTTGCCTGGTGAACAGGCAGTTTGAGCGCTGAGTGACGTTTGAAGAGACACGGTCACACAT
This sequence comes from Carassius auratus, assembly GCF_003368295.1. Classification (NCBI taxonomy): domain Eukaryota; kingdom Metazoa; phylum Chordata; class Actinopteri; order Cypriniformes; family Cyprinidae; genus Carassius; species Carassius auratus. The sequence goes on along the minus strand of NC_039259.1, from coordinate 26,045,493 downwards.
GCATGCTGTCTAATGTGACGCTGCATGTGGTGGAACGTGTCACGCTGTCATTTCAGCATTCATCTGACTAGTCACTTTTTCATTTTGTGTAAAAATAAATTTAAAAAAATTACATTTTCAATTTTTTTTTTTTTTTTTTTTTAGGCTTTTGCTAAACATTTAAGTGAAGCATCCTGTCTTTCTTAGACACACGTGGCTCATAGACAAAACATCCTCAAAACTCTCTTAGGCGCTTTATTGATCTGTTTTTTTGCCTCTATTATCACTTTTCAGACAGGAAAACCCATAAAAAAATTAAAAATAAAATGCAATTAATTTTAATAAATTGGAGTTTATATTATAGAGATTAAAAAAATTCTAGAAAATGTGAAAAGAAATAAGCCGACTAAATAACATTTTAGATTTGTTTGTTGGTTTGTTGTTTGCTTTTTGTGGCTTCACAAGCTCGATTTATTATAAATATATTCAAATAATCCCATCTAGATGGCTTCTTAAATCTGAAGTCCTCTTGTGTTTATTATTATTGATTTGTTTCACAATCTCCGTTTATTGTAATTTATCAGTCATGCATTTAGTTTACGTCTCAATCTTTTGTAAAGCTTAAAAATGTTCATCATTAATGTCACTCTTAGGGAAAAAAGCAGTTTTTCACTCATTGCGCTGATTTAGAAATGCTCTTCGAGACAAATGCGTGTTTAACACAAATAAAAGGCTGTTTTTGATGTCTAACGAGCTTCCCAATGTTTGCTGCGCTCAGTTGTGGTAATGAGCTTAAAGAGGAGGAGAGGAAATGATGCAAATCACATCAGCCTCCAAAAATATTTAAGAAAGCATTACAGTCTTCGTGCTGTTTATATCTGAATTAGATCCCTGGCTTTACTGGTGCCGTGTGTCTATTTTAGTGCTGATTTTAGTTTGATAAACACTTTCTTCATAACTTCTGTAATGTCTAAAATGACCCAGCGTTTCTGTGTTGTGCAACATCCTGATCTTGTGAATCATCATTTTAATTACATGGATATAAACAAAGAAGATTTCCTGAATAGTTCAATTTCTCAGACAGAGAAAAAGTCATCCAGGTTCATCATGTTGGTTTCCTTATGAAGCAGTCTGTGTAGTCTAATATCGACCAGGTTTAGTGTTATTCTGACACCTCTGCTGTTGTATTAAGTGCAGTGGCTGGTGTTTTCTGTCTTTGTGAAGTGTGATGATGATGACATTATTGCAGTGTTTTCCCCATGAGCTCTGTAAGGTCATGTAAACGCAGCCGCAAATAAAGACCGGTCATAGTTGAAGAGTTACTCCTCTGAGAGAAATGTTTCATCTCAAGCGTTTTAGCGAATCAGACTGGACAGAGAGAAGCTCACTGGATTAGACTTTAGTGCACGACATTCTGTTTCTATCTGCTAGTTAGAGACTACTTCAGTTTGACGTTCAGACTCTATTTTCTTGCTGGAAGTGACTGGAAGTTTGAGGTCAATATAAAGAACAGTTTTTTTCCTATTTTTATCTCTGTATTGTGACTATTATCAAAAGAAACAGGATATTAAATGAGAAAAAAATGCCAGAAACATTTTCTCTTGAAAAGGTGTTATTTTTATTTTATTTTCATAAACTGATCATTCACAAAAATAAAGTAAATGTGATATTTAGTTAACAAAAATGTAATAAAAAACTATATATATATATATATATATATATATATATATATATATATATATATATATATATATATATATATATATATATGTGTGTGTGTGTGTGTGTGTGTGTGTGTGTATATATATATATATATATATATATATATATATACATATATATATATACTTATATAAAATATATATAATTTTTTTTCAGAAATGGGATATTTTATCAGGATTCTTTTTTTAATTTTCATTAGCAAAAAAATAAAATAACATAAAGGCATTTTTTTATATTTCTTATTTAATTAAAATTTCTAAATTATTTTATTTAATACTTTTTAATTTTTACATTATTTAATTTTTATTAAATAATTATTAATTCTCAGTAAGAGCAAGATTGTGAATTAAAAATTGGAATGGGATAATGAAAAAAAAAAATGAACAAAATTTCAAATGAATGGTTAGGTTTTTTTTAAGTTGGTGTTTATTATTATTATTATTATTTTATTATTGAACTAACATGCTCAGATTAATAATTTACAGTAAGAGCAAAATTGTGTATTATGAAAGTATGGGATTTTCAATGAGAAAAAAATATTTTGTAAAGTTTCAGAGGAAGTTATATTATTTTATAACTACACAATTTAAATTTTTTTTAGAACGATACAATTTTATAACTAAATTGAGTCATATGCAGAAAGAGCAAAATGCTGTATTAATCAATGAAATGCAGTTAAATTAGCTAAATATAAACAAATATTGCCATCAGGACTGACAGTACTATATACACTTAGATTTGCAAGTCAGTGTCTCATAATGGACTTTATTTTCTTAAAGTCTGTTCAGAAGAGTTCATCCCAGTTGTCTTCCAGTAAGATGGTTATATAGCGAGTACAGTAGATCTGCTCTATTCGCCGTGTCTCTGTAGCAGCGGTTTGAGCTAATACGATACAGAGGCTTGTGTTAACATGTGGTAGCGTTCAGAGGGACCACACTTCAGTGTAATTCAGCTCTCCCTTCCTCTTACAGCGGGGTCTGGGAGTACTTCAAGGTTTCTGGCAGGTCTCTCATCATTTTCAGAGACCGTGTTTCTGGCAGCTCTTCCTCATGAGTGTGATGCCAGAAACATTCATTTCTAAATGAGAAGTGGATAGTGGCTGAACACTGGACAGTCAGGTACTGCTGCTCATATGACGTCACTGTGGGATTTTTCCCCTATATATTAATGTTTATTGAAGAGGTCTCTTATGCTTATCAAGGCATTTATTTTGATTTTAAAAAATCAGAAAAAAGTAATACTGTAAAATAATGTTACAGTTTCAAATAATAGTTTTCTATATACTGTACTTTCAAATATAATTTATTTCTGTGATGCAAAGCTGAATTTTTTATCGTCCATTACTTCAGTCTTCAGTAGGGATATAATGATATCAAAATCTCATGATACGATATCATGATACAATATTTATTGCAATATTTAAAATAGAAGAAAGACAAATGAAGAATTGGAAAATATTTTTTTTTTTTTACATTTGAAAGTTAAATTATTCTATCTAATGGACTTTGAGAGTTCAAAATTAAGAGCTCCAACCCGTCAGGAAAAAAATAAATAAAATATGTGAATTGACCTAAACTTTAAAAGAGTCTCAACCCTCTTTTTATTTCTGATATTCTGTGTCGGTCATATTGTAAAATAGTTGAAAATGAATATTTCAGAGGTATATTATTTTTTGCTTTACACTACAGTAGGTGAAATTCCAATACTTCTTCTTTCCTAATTTTTACACTTGAAAGAGATATTTTGAATTTGCACTGCATTTAAACCGCTAGTAATTAATGCTGCACTTAAAACTTTTATTTTGACGTAAATGGCAGCAGAGCTTTTATTTTGAAGGAAAACTCAAAAAACAAAAAAACCTTCCAGTGCAAATTTACAGTATCAGCCATAATATCAGTTATTGACCATAACATAAAAATAACTTTGGCCAAAATATTTTATTGGACAAAATTTCCACATCAGTGTAGCTGCAGTATTTCTCACAGATGCAACGACCAAACTGTGACCGGTGTGACTTTGGTCAAAATCTGGGCAGGCAGGGTGTGTAAATTCATGACTTTCCTCTCTAGTCATATTTGCCTATTGTGAGTGGTTAACAGAATTCAAATCAGTGGTGCAACTGGTCACCGCTCGGGCCAAAATTCAATATGAATTGTATTCAAACCAGCATTCAAATGAGCTGAAACGCAGCGACGCTGTTAAGACTGAATGATCTGCACAACTGAACTAATGGAGTTTGAGCTAAATGCACAATGAAACCTATTGTCACATCTTTGCCGTTTCCAAACATACTTACGAGAAATATTGATGTTACGATTAAAGCTCTCAGTAACCAGAATAAACATGGCTACACAGTTACTTAAACATTATCAAATGTCCAAAGACAAAAAGACGACTGTATTTGATTTGGAATAATGGCTGTTTTTAAATGGACGTTGGAGCTGCTGGCAGACGCTAATGGCTTTTCGTCTCTTTACTGATTTCCAGCAGTGTGAAACGAATCAGATGAAAGCCATCGCAGTCATGCATGTGTTTTCCAGGATCATTCTTGTTCCGGAAAGGACGGATGTTGGAGAACGCATTTGATTGAATGCTGAAACGTGTGAAGCACTAAACACACGGTGCATGCGTATCTGATGCCTTGATGTTTTTTACATCACTGTTATGTCTGGACTGATCTCTTGTTTGAGTTCAGTGACTTAGCGCTCTGATGTTTCATGGAAACATTTTGCTATTTAGTCTTGATATCACCTCCATGTGTCCTGTGAGGTGTTCCTGTTTCCCTGCGCGTTAGATCTCTAATCACTGTTTTTATGAGCTTATTGAGTCCTGTCTGGCTGCCATACAAGAACACGGCCCTCTTGCCTTCCCAGAAAGACAGTTCTTGTCCAATAACATCCAGATTTATCAGACGCACACTTGGGGTTCTTAAGTTGTGTGAGCGATGGAGTTGTTGTTTGTGTCTCAGTGGGGTGTGAGCAGTAATATCTCATGTTGAGCGTTGAGTTTTGTTGATGTAATGAAGACGTTTGCACATTATTCTGATGAACTGCCAATAACGACTAGATTTTTGAAGAAAGTGTGACTGGTATTTGACCTTGCAAAAGTTACTGCTGTGATTCTAGAGTGCTCTGGCTGGTTTTCAGGCCATTGCAATGCAGTGGTTTAGATTTCTGTATCATTTTTATTTCCGATGGAAAAAAGCAGGATTCACACTTAAAGGGGTGGTTGATTGTGATTTCACTTTTGTAACATTAGTTTAAGAGATAGTTATGGCATCCAGAATGTAAGTGACTTTGTTTCTTTGTTTTTAACTCAAACCGTTGTGGTCTGTCAGTTATATTATATAAGTGGATGGGAATCACAGCTCTGAGAGCCAAAAAAACTTACACAAACAAAACCAAATTAAACCCTGCAGCTTGTGTCGATACATTGATGCGTAAAGACATGAAACGATCAGTCTGTGCAAGAAACTGAAAAGTATTTATATAGTTTTTACCTCTGATTCACCGAAATGTCAGAAATGTCCTTAGCATGTCCTCGACACAGCAGGTTCTTCTTCTTCTTCTTGCTTTACGGCAGATCGCAGACTTATAAGTGCATTACCGCTACCTCTCTCTCAAATGGACCATTGACACTCTATCTACAATCTCAGTTAGGAGTGTCAATGGTCCATTTGAGAGATAGGTGATGGTAATGCACTTATAAGTCTGCATCCACTGTAAAGCAAGAAGAAGAAGAAACAAAGCACTCAGGACAGTTCTGTTATTGCGGGGAAACACAAAGCCGTGATTCCCATCCACCTACATTATATGACTGATAGACTGCAACAGTTTGAGTTAAAAAATGTTTGTTTGTGCTCTACTGAATAAACAAAGTCACCTACATCTTGGATGCCCTGGGGGTAAGCAGATAAAGATCAAATTTTTTGTTTTGGGCATAACATTTCCGTCACACGCTTGAGTTACTCAGCCAATCAGCATAAACCTCGTTTTTCAGATCGATGAGCTTTGTAAAAACCAATGCGTTTCAGAAAGGTCGGGCATAGAGGAGAAACAATAATGAACAGTTAGTGGAAAATAATTTGTCCCCCCCTAAACCGCATAAACACATTGCATTGAACCAAATACACAAGTAAGCAATGTCATATAACCCCTTTAAAAATCCAAATATTATGATTTTTTTTTTTTGCAAATCGAAAACCTGCAAATCATTAATCTAATCGGTTCACTGTCTACCCAAAGATATTTGTTTTAATAATGCACATCTATAACACAACAAATATTTATTTCTATATTGAATAAGGTCAGTTTTGACTTAATGTTGTCTTAAAAAAAAAAAAAAAAACAGCACAAAAACAAGCAGGCCTCAGGTAAGCAGCTAATGAACGGTTGCTTGCATTGTAAATTAGAGAATGTGCTGTTGTTTTAAAGTCTTTTCTATCAGGAAACAAGCTTCTAAAATAAAAAAGTTGGACATCAGAGAGATTTATTTCATTTAATTTCAAGCTTTATAATCAGTTGCAGCTCCAAAGAAGCAAAAACCACAAAGCCTGATGATAGAAGCGTGCTTCAGGAGATAATCCGACAGTTTGGTGACTGTTGTGGGGGTAACGGGGGGAGATTTAGAGAAAAGATCAGAGGAAACCACAAGCCATACAGAACTGGCCAGAGAAGCGTGCCGGCTTTCAGCAGCAAGACGGCATCTTTATTTCCTAAAGCTCTGCTTCTGCCTTATTACTGCAATTAGCCATTGACTTTAGGGGCTTGAGGACTCGATTGCTTCTTTTCATCAGCGGTGGACTTGAGCGCCGTTTCTCCGCGGCCCAGCTTGTTGTCATGTGTGCTGAAACACGTGTGCGTTGCATGACCGTAACATAAGCATGGCTCACCAGGAATCATTTTAAAATGAATCACTAATTATTTAGGCAGTGGGCATTTAAAATCCACAGTGGATTCATGCCAGACAGTGTTCAGTGGACTGGATTTACCAAATGATGAAGTTAAGCTCCTGGATTTATTGAGAAGATCCAACAGATGAAACTTTGTGAATATCCAACAACCTCTGGTTTATTCAGAATAGTTGATGAATCTTGGTTGTGTGTTCTGAGTAAAGACATGCAAACAGTCCTTAAATTAATTGTATAAAGTGTATAAATGAATGAGCCACTTCAAACAGTCAAACAATGGCAAATCAGTTGATTTCTAAATGTACTGCATGAACTAATATGAACGGCTGAACTAAATGTAAATCTAAGATTCATATGTGTTTTTTGCTAAAGTACTCCTTTACATGCTGATCTTTGAGCAGGAATGTGTATTAAAAAAGGTTGAAGTCCTAATAACAGAGATTAAATAATTGTTTTAGTAGTTTAGGTCCAAAAAAACATCATAAAAGGTATTTTTTTTAAACTATGTATTGAATCTGACCCATGTATTAAACTGTTGCTTCCACAAATGAGTCCAGATAGTCGGTCTTTGACTCGTTAGATTGATTGCACTTATAGTTCGTAAGGGTCTCCATTCCTCATGATTGAAAGCTTCCCTGGCTGTTTAACTATATTATGATTGTGAGACGGCTCGTGAATTTACCTGACAGACATTTCACTTTCTGCCCCCACACGGTCCTTAAAAGTGCTGAAGCATGCATGTGCTATTTACGTCCGCCTTATTCTCAGTGCGTTCTGCTATCTGCGGTTTTTAGAAATTGGAAACAACCAAACACTGTTGCTATGGCCTAGAAAATAAATTTCAACCAGCTGTGCCCTAGTATTTTTAGATATGCTTTTAGGCACCGAGGGACTTTTTGGGGGGGTTTTGTGAAGATCTCGGGCTCTGCATTTTCACACAGTACCCTGAAGTTCCTGTTCGACAGAATTACAGCTTTCTATTTGGAGCTAATCTTAAAGAGTCTGTATGGGCAAATAATGAAAATATATAACAGATGCATCATGCAAAGTAATGCATTTCTCAAACAGAACATGAATGACATGAATTAAAGGAATAGTTTGCACAAAAATTTGCTTATCTCCTTACGCCATCAAAGATGTAAATGAGTTTGTTTCTTCATCAGATTTGGAGAAATGTAGCATTGCTTTACTGTCTCACCAGTGGATCATCCTCAGTGAATGGGTGCCGTCAGAACGAGAGTCCAAACAACTGATAAAAATATCAAAACAATGATATTTTTCCACCTGTTGTCTCTCACATCAAAATCCACTCACAGATTTGTTTAGAGCTGTTTTGGACTATTTTCCCTTGTAAACAGTGTTTGATCCATGCAGATTTCTCACCTTATTCAGACGAGACTCCTTTTTTCTAGAAAGCATTATTATTGATAGAGGACTTGTAACAGTTGAAAGCATTTTAAAGATGGATTATATTTCTTACAAACGCACAGCTTTTCACTTCACAAGACATTAACCGATGGACTGGGTTACTTGTGTATGATCGTGATGTTTTTATCAGCTGTTTGGACTCTCATTCTGACGGCACCCATTCACTGCAGAGCATCCGTTGCTGAGACACTGATGCAATGCTACATTTTTTAAAATCCGTTTTAAAGAAACAAAGTCCTCTACGTCTTGGATGGCCTAAGGGTAGGTAAAAGTTCAGTTTTGGGTGAACTAGTCATTTAAAGAGCCTCTTCTGCTTCGTCTCTGCCTCATAAACTGGGAATGATTGTGCGTCCCGTCCAGATGAGACAGTTCGGAGTTGACTGTGAGTGCTGTGTAATGTGCGGGACATGCAATATGTTTGAGTCGCTGGATCAGGGGAACAGAAGCCGCTTTGGTGGGACTGTGATTGGAGTGAATCATGTTGGCTAACTCGGTGTGGGCATCACACATATGGAAACACTCTGAGGACTCAGAAACTCAAGACCCGCAGTCTTAGACAGAAGCTTTTAGAAACAAGACTAAGCCGGTATTAGAGATGGTATCGGCTTTCTGCTGTTGTCATTTTGCGCAGACAGAGGGATATAATTAACGAAGGACTGAAAATGATTGTCGTACATGTTGACTACATATTCATTCATTCAATATGTATGAAAAATGGTATTAATTAAAAGTAATCGTCATAGATTTACCAGAATAAAATTGCTTTGACTTGTCAAGTGTTTCTCATAGAAAGCATTGATATTAAATGATGAGCAAAGACAGACTAAGAGAAAAACATGCTGCAGATTTTATAGCTCTTAGCTCATTTGTGTCTGAGTCAATTTTCTATGTCTGCTAAGGAAATAAAATATTATTTTAGAAGCTTGTTTCCTGATATAAAACACAAAAGATTATGGTGCATTCTCTTATTTGGAATAAATCAGTTCGTTTTAATTTTTTTGTTCTCTTCCTTTGATTTTCTTATTTTTGACTAAATTAAATCAAAATGGTCCCTATGGCTGTGTTATTATATGTTCATCGTCTTCATGATTCAAGAAAAGAAAAAAGTTATTTAATAAAAAAAGATAAAAAATTTAAAGTACTACATAATATATATATATATATAAACTGCATATAAATTGTAAAATTTTTATTGATTACTTAATATAAACTATAAACTGTTATTTAGTTGCTTCCATGCCATTATAAACCCATATGACTAGCTTTGACTTATACGAAGGACAAAAGGAGCTTGAGTTTGAATAATGTCATGGTTGCTCTTTGTAATTACAGTGAATGGCATTTTCAAGCCTCAAAAAGACACAAAAGCATGATAAAAGCACAATAAAACATTGATATTTTGTGATACGATAGCTTTGAGTGAGGAATAAATCATGGTTAATCTGCTCCTCCGGTGGTTAGTTAACCAATCCAGATCATTGAATGAATGAGTTGAATCAGTGAACGACTTGGTTTATTGATTTATCTGAAATGGTCAGTGATTTGTTCTCAAATCTGAATATTGAAGATGCTTCCTGAGTTCTGAATGCATAGACTTCGGTTGTTGTTGGGACTATCGCGTGATGTGTTTTCCTATCTGACCCCATGTTTGTTAGTGAAAATCCAGTACTCAAATGAAATGGCATGTGAGCTAATGGTCTTTGAGCGGACACAGCAGCAGGTGCTTTGGGTATCTGTGGCTTAGGATGTGGCTTTCGCCCGAGCGATTGTTCTAAACAAGAGAGACAGGTGGCCTGTGGCACAGGAAGCTGGTATTGTGTTGTCACTGTTTGACTTTGGACAGTTCCTCTCATCAATAACCCCGTGAGTCACGTTGCTCTTTAGAGTTTGGAGCTTGATGTCCTGTGTGCATTGTTGGGACTCTTTTCCCATGTCATTGTGACAGTGTACAGTATGTTCTTATAACACTATTATATAATTAATCTCGCTGCTTTGATGGAATACCATACGTTCGGGAACCTTTGTTTCCAATTAATGGAAAATAAGTTAACAAGCTCTTTTGAGGCCATACGTTACAGTGATTTTACTATGGTTTGTTTATCTCGCTGTGACGCACAATGCTTTTTAATTTTGTCGTGTGCTGCTTCAAATGCTTATTGCTTTTATGGCAATATGAATGTGCAATAAATGGTTAATAAATTTGACCTGATTATGAGAAGAAAAATTACATTATAACATTTTTAAAGAATATTAAAATAAATAAATAAATAAACCCAATTTTATATAAAATGAATATGAACAGCAACAGCAATAATAATAATAATAATAATAATAATACAAAAATTACATTTGGAGAATTGTATTTATGCAGTTTTTAATACAGTTACAGTAATGAGTGAGTTCCTTGTATTACTAATATTAGCATTATATAAATATAAATTGACTATAATATTTCTATTTTTTATTTAAAAAAATCATTGCATATATTTATTTGCATTGCATTATTGTCTATTTATATTATTGATTTTCTTCACACTTTTTATCTAAAACTAAAAACGAAACGAAACAATGCAATCGTCTATGAAATAACGATTATAAGAGTATGTTTAAAAAAAAAAAGATACTATTCAAGTTTTCTACTTCAACATTTTGTTATTTGCTTGCAATTTCTCTGTAATTATTGGTGAGTTGTACTAGCAAGTACAAGAAAATAGTTTCAGAGATCACTTTCTTGTAAAATTCGATTGAGGTGTGGTTAAATGGGAAATCTGGTGTTGAATATCAATTTTTAGGGCTGGAAATGAATCGCTGTTGATTAATTCTCTTGAGAAGATGCTTGATTTCACATGGGCAGCTGTGTCAAACAGATGTTCACAGTAAGTTTGGCTTTGCCAGGGTGTGGTTGTGTTACCGTGTTTTTAATTCACTTGTTAAAGCTCTAATGACCGTGGTGAACGCAGACGCGCTCTCCGTGTCGCTGTAGCTGGGGACATTTTCGTGTGAAATGGTTTTATATGGCCATTTTGTGCATTTACAAGATCCATTCATTTACCTAAGCACATTCTTGAGATTTACAAGTTCAATTTTAAGCAACCCAAACTTCATAACAGGAAAATATAGTTAAAGAAGCAGCGAGTTCCCCATGAGGTGGGTGGTTTTGAAACGAGCCCGACAGAACAGAAGCTGTGGTGGACTCTTTAAGTGTTGTTTTTCTGTGTTTCAAAACGACCAATACTCACCATATCCTGTTATTGAAGCGCTGGTATCTTTATTGTGTTGTGACTGATATGAGTAACGCACAGATTTCCTGCGGTCGTTCTCGAAGCATGACTGGACTGGACACCACTGTGTCACCCTATTAGTGGGATTGTATTTTTGACATTGTGGTTGAGTGGGTGTGACCTGAACCCTAATTTGACCATTTGCTGCGGTCTGTTGTTGGTGTAATTTTGCTTAAATATTGGTTTGGATTCGTTGTGTTTTTTCTTTTTTAATAGCCCGTCACCCTGCAGGCCCGTCATGCAGTTCCTGGCCCTTTTCCACACACAAAAAATGCACATCATGTCTGAGACAGTTATGTCCAGATGCTCTAATGTAAATGTTGATTCACAACCAGCGGTCTGACCAACCGGAAAGAGCCAAGACGTCGTGCGTGCCAAGAGCAAAATAGATCGCAGCTGAAGACTGGCATGGTGAGTTTGCTTCACGACTCTGTCCAGGGCCTTTGGTTTGATTCACAGAGCAGCCGTCAGTAACGCATGTCAAACGTCTCAAACCAACGGCTGTCAGAACCACAAAGTGTGTGTCCGGCCGTGATGAGGGTGTATATAACTCACAACTGCAGAAATATCAACCGGGAGAGATTTTAGGTACAGCAAGTACTTCTGTACAGTACATACATTCTGAGTTCATGTGAGTTCTTGACAAAGTTTATTACCATTTTCTAGAGATGGATGGATAGATGGATAGATAGATAGACGGATGGATGGATGGATGGATATATAGATACATAGATGTATAGACAGATATATGTATAGACAGACAGACAGACAGATAGATGGATGGATGGATGGATGAATGGATGGATAGAAGGATGGATGGAAGAATAGACAGATAGATGGATGAATGGATGGATGGGTGGATGAATGGATGGATAGAAGGATGGATGGAAGAATAGACAGATAGATGGATGGATGAAAGAATGGATGGATGGATGGATGGACGGATAGACGATGGATGGATGGATGGATGGATAGACAAATGGATGGATAGATGGATGAATGGATGGATAGAAGGATGGATGGAAGAATAGACAGATGGATGGATGGATGAATAAACAGAGAGATGGATGGATGAAAGAATGGATGGATAGATGGATGGATGGACGGATAGACGATGGATGGATTGATGGATAGACGGATGGATGGATGGATGGATGGATGGATGGAAGAATGGACGGATGGATTTATAGATGGATAGATAGATGGATGGATGGATGGATTGATGGATGGATATATAGATACATAGATACATAGATGTATAGAGAGACAAATAGATGGATGGATGGATGGATAGACGATGGATGGATGGATGGATGGATGTATGGATGGACAGATAGATGGATGGATGGACAGATAGATGATGGATGGATTGATGGATAGACGGATAGATGGATGGATGGATGGAAGAATGGACGGATGGATTTATAGATGGATAGATAGATGGATGGATGGATGGATTGATGGATGGATATATAGATACATAGATGTATAGAGAGACAAATAGATGGATGGATGGATGGATAGACGATGGATGGATGGATGGATATATAGATACATAGATGTATAGACAGACAGACAGATGGATGGACGGATAGACGATGGATGGATGGATGAATGGATGGATAGAAGGATGGATGGAAGGATAGATGATGGATGGATGGATGGATATATAGAAACATAGATGTATAGACAGACAGACAGATAGATGGATGGATGGACAGATAGACAATAGACGGATGGATGAATGGATGGATAGAAGGATGGATGGATGGATGGATAGATAGACGATGGATGGATGGATTGATGGAGAGAATGGATGGATAGATGGATGGACGGATAGACGATGGATGGATGGATTGATGGAGAGAATGGATGGATAGATGGATGGACGGATAGACGATGGATGGATGGATATATAGATACATAGATGTATAGACAGACAGACAGATGGACGGATGGAAGGATGGATGGATAGATAGACGGACAGATGGATGGATGGGTTAGTTATTGTCTTGTAGTTGCTAGTTAAACTCTCTTGTGGGTGGACAGCAAACGTCAGGATCTCTCTGCTTTGGAGCTGCATGGCTCTGATCAAGACACTGCTGTCGTTGAGTTAGTGTGAGGGATGTGTCAGTGTCTCCGCTCACTATTTACACTAGTCTAGTCGGCAGTGCATCTGAAGTCTATTGCAAATGTTGGTGTTGACATCACTGCAGCAGAATGTAAGCAAACAGATTTCCAGTGCTAGATATGATCCTCTTTGTTTAATTGGCATTGGACACAGTGAAGGTTAGATTTTTGACATGTCAGAAAACAAACACATCATGTTTATGAGCCAAAAATACTTTCAGCCAACGGAAACTCATGATCATGTGTCAAGTTTGCTATCTGTAAAATAAATGCGTTAAACTTTTAAAATGAAGAGGAAAAAAACAAAAGTAAAAGATTGTGTACTTACAGTAAATGGTTTTATGTGGGAATGAACTACTCATCCCATGATGCACTGCAAATGATGTAATCAAATCAAGCTTACATTTATATATTTGTCATACTCTTTTATCCAAAGTGACTTGTATACATTTCATCAGTTTATGCGTTCACTGAAGTTGAACCTGTGAGCCTGGCGTTGCTGTTTACACACTGCACCGTGGTTCTTATCCAGATATTAAATCTAATTTAAAGAAGATTGACACATTGATCGCTCTCCCTTTCAGCGTAATTATGATTGATTGAGTGTTTCATTCATTCAGTCAATCATTCATTTTTGGTATATTTATTAATTGATTCCCCCATTTTTATTTCTTTTTATTCTTTTTTTATTTATTTTTTATTTATCCATTAATTGATTTATACATTTTAGGTGTTTATATTAATTTATTTGCTTGTTTTTATTTATTACTAAAGTATTAATTCATTCATATATTCATATTCATATTTATTTATTCATGTATTAATTCAATTCATTCATTTTCTTTTTATTAATTAATTTATTTATCTGTTTGTTAATTAATTAATTTTTTAATTAACTTAATTTTTTTTTTATTCATTTGTAAATTATTCATTTGTGCTTATTTTTCTTTTTATTCATGAATTTATTCATTCATAAATTTTCTGTATGAATTAATTAAATCATTTATTTATTTACGTATTCATTTATTTTATCTCATGGTGTATTCATTTATATTGTGAAATATTTTTACTGTTTTAAATGACTGCTTTGAATGTTAATATATTGTATCATTTAATTTATTTGTGTGATGCAATGATGAATTTCCAGCTTTGTTTAATGCTGAAAACATTAGAAAATTCAGCTTTGCATTTTAAAATATATTCAAATGGGGAAAAAAAAAGGTATTTTACATCATAATATTTCACAAAATTACATTTTTCCTGTAATTTTAATCAAATAGCCTTGGTGAGTAGAAGAGTCCCCAATCAAAAAATTTAAAAAATCTAAATGATTCTTCAAAAGCATCATGTTAAACTTTTTAAAGTGTATCTTCTAATTTCTACGTTTATTAAGCTCGTTCGATAGCTCATAAATGATGTAAAATAGCGTCTGAGAGAATAATTAATCCCATTTATGTCTGTTTGACTGCGTTGAAACATGTCCACTGTGGATATTTCCCTGATCGCACATGAAATGGTTGTATTTGTTTGGACGAAGTCAAATAAGCGGTGGGTAATAAGTGTTGAAGGTCTCGATAACGCTTGCCAATGCATTGAACAAAATAACAAACTGAGCTTTCACTTACAGCTGGAGCTGCCACAACTGTTTATTTTAGCAGACAGTGTCTGCCAGAAACTTTACTGATTTTTACACACACATTCAGAGCTTTTGTGTCGTTTGACAGGCAGAAACAGAGCACTGTGTGTGTGTGTGTGTGTGTGTGTGTGTGTGTGTGTGTGTTCATAAAGAAGCAGTCAGTGAGGTTTAATGTTCATTTAAGACGAGAGACGAAAGTTCACCTCTACTGCTCACACTAGACTTTGTGCTCCATTCATATGCATGCAAATCTGAACATATGCATACAGTAGATGTTTAGTCTTTCTCTGTGTACCAAAGTTTGAGTTCAGTGACTTTAGTGAAAAACCAGGTTTGACCAACAGTCAATCGAAATGTCACAAATATTAATAACATGAGCTTCAGAGCTGCATGATTCACATTAACGTCACATTATTTAGACAAAAACAAGCCCCTGAGCTTCCTGTAGATTGTTCAAGTGTGTTTTATAATCTGGACTTTCTCTTTGCAGTAATTCACAGCTCACTAATGTGTGTCTCTTGTATCAAACTTCACGTCTGTTTCTCCGTCTCCCCGCAGTCTGAAAATAGCCCAGGTCCAGCTCAACCCCACCCTGTCACTATAAACGCCTCTGAGCCTGGAAACACACACACACACACACACACACACACACACACAGCTCAAAGTGGAAAAATCCTGGATAAAGTGTTAAGGAACGGTCCGGAGAAGGACTAAAAGGTTTCTAAGGCCGAAATTAGATACACAGGAAATATTCAGATTTTCCGGTTTATACTGTAGCTAAACACTGGCTTTTTTCTCATTCGGTGTCTTTAAAGTGACCCACAATATTTCGATGCTTTCCTGGTGCTGTGATCTGTCAGGACTCTCACTGGTTGGTAGTCAGCTTCTAGATGAATCTACAGAGCCTCACTACATCTGGG
Source organism: Carassius auratus (assembly GCF_003368295.1). Taxonomy (NCBI): domain Eukaryota; kingdom Metazoa; phylum Chordata; class Actinopteri; order Cypriniformes; family Cyprinidae; genus Carassius; species Carassius auratus. Next base: position 26,029,488 of record NC_039259.1, on the reverse strand, counting down.
CTAATAAACATATTTCTAGCATACACTAAATTATGTCTACATTTCATTTCATTTCAATAACATTTCATTTTTTTTAATTTTTTTTTTTACTATGTGACAAATTATCCATGAAATTTTCAGTACTGTAATGCAAAAACAGTAAAAGAAGTAATTAATTTCTGCATGATGAAAATATATATTTTTAGATGATTATTTTGATTATTTAAAATATGTATTACTATTATCAATTATAGTTAAATTGTATTTTGCATGAACAAAATTTGGCTTATTTTTCGTTTTAAAATCTCTCTTTATTGTACTGCAAAAAACAAATGAAGTAATTAGTTTACACAGTGACTGTAAGTATTTTAATAATAATAATCATAGTTTTAATAACAGTTCTTATTAATTCAAAAGAAGAAGCATTCAATTATATTTTGCATTGCACAATTGCTGAATTAGTTTTTTTTTTTTTTGTGCTTAGACTTTTGCAATTTTCTGCCAAATTCATATTACTGTAATACAAAAAATAATATATTATTTGAATAAATCTCAATAAATTAAAATAATAACAATTCTTTACTCATGATGACTAATAAAAACATTTTAATTATTATTTTATATTTTTGTAATTATTTTTTAATAATTAAATCATTTTTTTCATATATTATGCATTGGTATTTTATTAAATGATTATATTATTTATTAAATATATGCTCATTATTTTAGGTTTCTGATGCATAAGACTCAGGTTAACTTGAGTCAGTAGTCTGGACGTCTAAAAGGCGTATTATTTTTAGTTCTGTAGTAGTTTCCAGGCTACGAGGATGTTTTCTCTCAGTGTTGTGATGTCAGATCCAGGTGAGGCGCTCAGACTGCGTGACGGTGTTTAAGGACGGCACGATACAGTCTAGAAACTTCCTCCATCCTCAGTGTGGATCTTACGCTTGTCTCACGGCCCACGAGAGCGTTTGCTGTTCTGCAGTTTATCTTGGGCTTGAAACTGCTTCATTGACTTGATTCAGTGCTTAGGTTCGGATAACAGTAGATGCTGATTAAACGGGGATAAAGCCAGCCTCTTTATCTGCCTAAGCAAGACATATGCTAGCGTTGTGAAATGAAAATATTATCTTTAAACCCTGCCCACATTCGTGAAGGCAGTGTGTGGCCCGAGGGCCGACTTAATGCAACAAAGAAAGCACAAAATGTTTTCATATAAAACACATCGTACTTTGGTTACAACCCTAATTAGATTTCACCAGCCGTCTGCTGAATCAATTCACAATCATAATTGTGTCGGTTAACCATGTAACAATAACTTTAGGGATTTTGTGATGTGTAAAAATTTAGGATCATTACGTGTAAACCTAATGCCATCATCAAGTGAGTAAAACCCAATAGTTGTGTTGTTTTAGTCACCACGCATCACAAACCTCTTTTTTTGTGTGATTTATAGATGTCTAGACCGCTAAAGAAAAAATATTGTAATGCTTAATAATATATGTATCTATTTTTATAATATTGATATAATATTAGAATATCCATATTTAATATAATATAATTTATAGTACATTTAATATAAAAATATTAAATAAAAACACTTTTAAATTATCATAATATTATTCAATTTAGTTTATATTTAATTATTTTATGTTATTAATAGTATTGCCATATTTAATATGATATCAATTATATAAAAATGTATTTAAAATTGTAAATAAAAAGAGTATTTATACATTTAATAATATATATATATATATTATAAATATTCTATAAAATATATCTAATATATATCTATATTTGTCTTTTTTAAAAATATATATGTATGCAAATTGTATAATATCCAAGGTACACATTTCTAGTAATTGTGCAGTTTATTCTCATATTGTATTTTCAGAAAGTTGTGGAATATTTGTCAAATTTGTCACTACCGAAACACAGTAAGAATAATTTAATTAGAAGGGTTATGTTGACTTATAAAGGTTTTGCGTATATCTACATTGCATCTACATAAATATATATTTTTTGCTATTTTTTTTTCAGAGGTAAATCAATAATAATTCACATTAATTCAAGTGTAATTTAATAATATTGAGATTAGTTGTATTTTAAATCAAAATTTTTATTTTTTTAAAGTTGATCATACTAATTAAAAAATTAAGGATTCATGAGTTTGAATATGCATTGAACCAAAAACTAACATCATAACATCTTAGTTGGTATTCAGTATACTTTATATTTGACAAAACATCCCAGGTTTAGGAAGAGACAGCTCATTTTCGGTAGTGAAAGCAATGCTTTGTTAGCAACCACATGACTTTACAAAATTTGAACTCTAGCAGTAAAATACAAAAACATAAATATTGCACACATTTTTTTATTATTATTTTTTATTATATGTGGCAGTGTGTTCCTTTTTGTTAATAATGAACCAATGAAACGTGTTTCAGTGATGACAATACTGCGGAATACCTCCCAAAAAATAGTATAGTCACTATATTGAATGTTTCGGTAGTGACAATTTTAGAAAAAAAAGTGACATGAAAATATATATATTTATATATTATATATATATTTTTTTTATTTAATTTTTTACATAAAGTTAAATAATTTACAAAGAAAAAAAAACTTTTTGTACTTCGATTTTTCAAAAGATTCACAAATATACTTTTAAAAACAAATGTTTTTAGATTATTAATATTATATCTAAATAATGCATATGTAAAGTTTTCATTTTAGTTAACCAATACTGCATTACCTGCATTACAGCAGCATTAATTTTACTAAAAGAAATTTTTTTAAGCTGTTTAATAACAAGTAATCAGTAGCTTGTGTCCTAGATTATGAAGACTTTGTTTCCTGTAGAATAACATGCATGTGATGAATCTTTCAAATTAAGACCAGGAGTGTGTATGGAGAACGTAAACTGGCTGATGTTGGTTTTAAATATTATTTTTTCTTCAGACTCCTCCTAGCTAGTGGTGTATGGCCCCGGGTCTCCGTGGAGCAGATGTTTACTGTAAGCATCTCTGATCTCTGCACTGTATTTAAACACTGATTGTTTTCTGGAGTCAGGACTGTCAAATCAATGTGTTTACATCAGTCACATTGCTCTCTCTGTTTCTAAGCAAATAGATGGAAAGAGGCGGAGGAGGCCGTCAGCGCACCGCAGGCGCGTAAACATCTCTATACAAACATTCAGCTTATTTTAGCAAACGGATGATGCCGCCTGACCGCTTAGATGTTAGAAAGAGAAAGGATGCGATTCTTATCGTGACGCTGAGCTCGCTTTAGCTGGTCAAAGTCAAATGAAGAGGGACGATTCATTCAAATCCAGCTGCGTGGTTCTAGACCTTATTTTAGAGATATTGAGTAATATTAGCTTTTCTATAAAAGTTATCAAACTGTAAAAGCTAGACGATACGCTAAATCGTATAGTACCCTGACGTGAGTCGTGTATCAGTCTGAACAGGTTTGTTTTGTAATAATTACTGGAATAATGATCAGAAATGAATAAATAATACTGTAGCTGATTATGTCAACATCCACTTTCATATCTGCTGATGTTGACGCTGGAAACATATCAAGAGTATTAGTCTTTCAAATGTATTTCTGGAATAACCGTATTCAAAAGAAAACATTGGGATGGAAAAAATGGACCTCTACTGATTGCATTTTATTTTATTTTATTTTATTTTATTTTATTTTATTTTATTTTATTTTATTTTATTTTATTTTATTTTATTTAAGGCTGTGTTGAAAATTGTCTTTCAAAATGCCCTTATCTCAGCTGAAATTCTTATTTTATTTTATTTTATTTTATTTTATTTTATTTTATTTTATTTTATTTTATTTTATTTTATTTTATTTTATTTTATTTTATTTTATTTAAGGCTGTGTTGAAAATTGTCTTTTAAAATGCCTTTATCTCAGCTGAAATTCTAAACATATTTTATTTTATTTTATTTATTTTTTTTTTATTTTTTTTTTTATTTTTTTTTTTTTTTATTTTTTTTTAAAGGCTGTGTTGAAAATGGTCTTTCAAAATGCCCTGATCTCAGCTGAAATTCCAAACATATTATATTATACTTTATTTTATTTTTATTATTTTATTTTATTTTTATATTTTATTTTATTTTCATTATTTTATTATATTTAAGGCTCTGTGTTGAAAATGGTCTTTCAAAATGCCCTGATCTCAGCTGAAGTTCTAAACATTTTATTTTATTTTATTTTATTTTATTTTATTTTATTTTATTTTATTTTTATTATTTTATTTTATTTTTATATTTTATTTTATTTTATTTTATTATATTTAAGGCTCTGTGTTGAAAATGGTCTTTCAAAATGCCCTGATCTCAGCTGAAGTTCTAAACATTTTATTTTATTTTATTTTATTTTATTTTATTTTATTTTATTTTATTTTATTTTATTTTATTTTATTTTATTTTATTTTATTTTATTTTATTTTATTTTATTAAAGGCTCTATGTATTGTCTTACTAGTGCCCTGGTCATATTCTAGTCAACTGGACTAAATTACACTTTTTACTGTATTTTATTTCAATTTTATTTGTTATTTTATTTGATCTGATCTGAAATTCTTTACTACTAAACGAGTGGAATAATTGACAACACTGGAGTAAATTATGGTTTTTCCTCTGGGAGGCGTTTGGATTAAAATGCACTTAGGTGAAAGAAGTAGAAAAAAACCAGGAACGCAATAAAAGTTATAATTGAGGATGCTTTCGGTTGAGATATCCAGTAACCAGATGCACGGAGCCAGAGTTTGAGCGCTAGGTGATTCCATGAACGCTTTATACCCACTGCTCCGGGTGTGTGCTCACAGTGTGTGTGCGTGTGTTCACTGCTCTGTGTGTGTGCATTTCGGATGGGTTAAATGCAGAGCACAAATTCTGAGTATGGGTCACCATACTTGGCTGAATGTCACTTCACTTTATGTGTCTTTGAACCATAGAAATTAAATCAAATTGCAATTAGGCTCTAGTATTTTCACACTTTTTTGCCCAGGTTAAATATACTCATACTTAATTGATAGTAGTTTAACAATGTCTAGTTTAAAGAAGGGAATCAGTAAGCCATTTAAATAAAAACCAATGATGAAAACACTTCAAAAATGATAACTCTTTTAGACATAACGTGTGGTTTTCGACCAGAATTATGCCACTTCTTGAAGAAAATGGCTAATGATATAAGTGTAAATCATTTGTCATGGTTGTGTGTGAAATGCAGTTTTCTCGCTGAAGCCTCTTCCGTCGAAAGCGTTTCTCTCTTCGTTGAAGTTCCCATCTTCTCCTCTTTTAAAGGCGAGAGTCTGTGGCCGTCCGGTGGTTTGTGCTACTATTGGATGAAACCGCTGTGTCGATATTAAGCACACTGCGATGTGGGAAGCTTTGGCAGCTGCAGTGTGGGAAAAACTGTGAATAAAAGCCTTCAGATTTTGTAAATAGCTCTTGCGTTGGATACTAAAGCCCTCTGTAATGAATGTCAGCTATTGCTGTAAATGGCTTATGCCTTTTTATTACCCAACCGAGGGCTTAACTGTGTGTTAATTGCCATTTTATGCACATTTGCTTGCTGTGATGGCATTAACAGAAAATCCATTTTAGATTATTTGTCTAAACTAAAATAAGGGTTGCGGGATGGAGATGGTGATTGTGAAACATGTCGGTCAGGAGCGTAAACACACTGCTTGTGTATTTGTGTCTCAGGTTTGCTCGAGACCGCCGCCCTGGTGGAGGACACCCAGCTCAACAACCTCGTGAGTCAGACAAAATACATGAGCTTTCACGATGTTAGAGAGATTTCTGGAATGGCTTATAAATAGTAGGCAAATATAATATACATGAGAATTGTCACTGCTTAAAAGCCTTGATTTTGTCAGTTGAGAAAGCTAAGTTTAACATACGTTTTTTATTTCATTTATTTTATTTGTCATTTTATTTTGAAGAATTTGCAAAGTTTTTTTATGTAATATATATATATATATTTTTTGTACAGTAAAAACATTAAGATGACCTTTAACATTATTTTCTAGTCTTAAAATGTCTTTAATTTTATTTGAATTAATTTATGAAAAAGAATCTAAAATTGTATTGTATGGTCTTTTGAAGAGAAAACAATTGTGCACAATTAGGCCATTAAAGTGAATATAATTGTCAAATATAAATTTTACCCTACTGCATTTTATTTTTATTTATTTATACAATTTATTTATACAATGATTTTTATAAACTTTTTTTTTTTTTGTATAAGGTGGTGTACATTTATTTTAAGGACAAAAAAAATTGAGCAACAACCAGACTTGAAAGTGAATATTACTTTCAGATATTATTTATTGTCCCTGCTGCATTTTATTTTATTTTATTTATTTTTTAATCAATTAATGAAACCTTTTTATTTTAATTTCTGTAGAGTTTTTAAAAACAAAAATGTTTAAAAGACAGGGGAATTTTTATTATCCGTTATTTTCTTTTATTTTTATTTTGTTAATTTGTTTCTACTGTTTATGATTTTTTAATTTTTAATTTTGATTAAAATATACATAAAAAAATCTGTATAAAATGTATAATTTAAAAAAATATGCACAATAAGACCATTAACGTCCGCATGATATCAAAATGTACAATATTTATTTTGCACATTGTTAGTCTTAAAGTGAACAAATAACCCGTGCAAGTAAAAGAATATTGTGTCTTGATTATCTAAATCAAAATCTGATCATCTGCTTCTGCTGTGGAAGGGTGTTCCTTCTCTGATGATGTCAGCTTGTCGTCTTTGACGAGCCACGCCCCTCCAACATTAATATGAGATGGGGAGGAGGAGCCTTAAAATAAACCCCGCCCTCTATTCAATATTCCATTTCAGCTGGAAATATGTGACTTCACTGAAATAAAGTCAGCAGCAACTTCCAGTTCCAAAAGTTCCATAACATTTTTAAAGTTATATAGAGTTTCCATTTGTTATTTTAATATAAGTATATAGTTTATCATAATAGCTCATGGTTGCATATATTAATAGCAGTAATAATGATTCAGCAAAGGTGATTTGGGTTCAAGTGTGTGCGCTGATTAGAGTTAAAGGTATCTATCGTGACACTCTAATGCACATGTACGTCTCGAGACATTTGCATCTGGAAAAAGGTTTTACTGCAATCTGTAATTAAGTATAAATAGCATCATCAGAGGCGGTTCAAACGGGAACACCACCTACTTCAAATGCTTCCTCAGCTTTTCCAGTCTTCTGAAAGGGATCGCATCGGTCCGACCGCTGCAATGCGATATGAGGATTGAGCCGAGTTAAGTAAATAACCGTGCTTACGAAGCCAGTTGCTTTCACTGCTGGAATAAACAGCGTTCCTCCCCGGCTTACACCTTGTCATGCTGTTACCACAAGCAAAACACTGAGTGTCCCGGAGCAGAATTCCCCGGGAATAATATCACCGGGAAGCGGCCTGTGCTTTACTGGCACGCTGACTGCAGATATAATTGCTTTTGCTCGGAGGGCGCCTGGCGTTTGGAAGCTGGCTGGGAGAATTATCTCTGAGAGGTCACAAAGCAAACTCTTGACACGCTGCGGTGGATTTAACCTTTCACCCCGCGGCTGCAAAAAGGAGTAAAGCAGCTCTTAACATTCATTGTTTTAACCTTTAGCCCGGTGAATCTGAGAGCTCTTAAATCAGGCGAGCCGGCCTTACACGCTCCGATTCGGTGTGGTGTTTCTGTGTTTCCCCTCTCAGAGCCAAACCCTCACGGTGGCTGAATCTGTCATATAGACGCAGAATATGTATACGGACGCGAGCCGAATCAAACTAAATATTTGTGTTGCGCTGGCTCGCTCTCGGCAGCAGAAGATTTCAGACTCTGTTATTACCAGGAGGTCAAAATCAAGACGCTTTTCTTTGACACGGCTCTGGGGTCTTTCAGCTTGTGGAGCCACGTTTTATTGAGAGGATCAATGAGGTCTGTTTAAAGTTCTTACGCCCCTCATCTGTTCCCCGGCCTGCGGAAGAAAACAGAGGAAACGTCCCACCACCAAAGATCAAGCTCTTGCTTTCTACATTTGTGTTCACTGTCATCTGGACATATTTATAGTTAAATAAAAATTAGATATTAATATTTCAAATATAAAATAAATAACTATTTTATGTATAGTATACTATATAGATTAAATAATAATAATCATTATTTATTATTATTAGTATTATTATTATTTGCCTGTCTTTGTCTAAATAATAGAGAAATTAAAAATTTTATACAACATTTTTTATTTAAAATAAACAATAAAAAAATAAAAATATAATATAATATAAAAATAAATATCTGTCTATATGAAATAATATATGTATTTATAAATTAAATAATACAAAAAATGAATAAAAAGAGGGTCCATTATCTACATTTTGCTCACTTCTCTCTCTCTCTCTCTCTCTCTCTCTCTCTCTATATATATATATATATATATATATATGTGTGTGTGTGTGTTTGTGTGTGTGTGTGTCAAGTAATTATTTATACATGAATTAAATAATATTATAACTGTATAAAAGTATAGAATGTGTATTAACAGGTAAAAAAAAAGAAAGGTAACTTGGGGTCCATATTTCCACAACCAGCTGTAAATCAACAGATGCTGGCTGTTACCTTTTACTGAAAAATATGGATTTGGATGAGGTCTCTAATACAATCTTTCCATTTGATTAGTACTGTATTCTTCTAGCCGTGAGGCTAATATCATATTCTGATATTGCCATATTAAGCGAGGCTTCAACTGGTGACTGAAAAGAAGGGAAATATTGATTTCTGAAGCACATCTTTATTTTCTAACCCTGTTTCCAGGCAGAGTTATACATGCATTCATTTCTGTGAAAGGCTTTGTGTATTATAAATCAAGTTATTAAAATATGTCATGCCATCATGTGAAACTAGCATAACTGATGTGGATATATAACGGCATGACATACATTTACCGCACATTTTCAGTGTAATAAACTCCAGAAAGCACTGTGTCGAGCTCTGAAGGACGTCTCTGTGCATATCTGCCTATCAGCACCTTATAATTTCCTCCAAGTGGCCGATCTCCTTATGTTTTTCTTCATGTATGGATTCCCGAATGACTCCGTCTGTTTGGCATCACGGCAGTATTTTGGTGTTTGTTTTCGCAGGGATATAAAAAACCTGCTCGTCTCAGCAGTGAGCGCTAAACAGGGCATGATGGCGATAACCTTTCATTCATTTGGGGTTTCCTCCCTCGTGGATTTGTTATTGTTCGGAGAGGCCAGGTGTAGCGCCGCTCGGACTGTAATTGTGAGCGAGCTACTTAGCCGAAGACCACAGCGCTAATAAACCAAATTGCACAATAAATCCTTCCCAGATGGCCTGCAAAACAGTTCACACTGCGCTTTCTGTGTGTGTGTGTGTGTGTGGTGTGTGTGACAGAAGACATGGATGAAGTTACATTTTTACACCTCACACACTCTCTTGGGTGACTGCCACTTAGTCCTTCGTGATTTATGATGTTTCTAGTCAGTTTGCCATCTGAAAAGTGCTTGAAACTATTGTTTAGTAGTGTATGTGCATGCATTTTATACTGTATATATATATTTATATATATATATACTTTGAATGCATGCATATTGCTTTTGATAAAGGTGTCTGCCAAATGCATCAAAAATTAAATATCCTGTAATTAAAGTAATTTTGCACCTACGTATTTATGCATTAAAGCATGCATAAATCATCATCATCTGCATTGCATTCTAGTGAAAAAACACTATTTTTCCTCTAAATCTGTGGCTCTCTACTGCTTTATCATAGGTTGGTTCTGGTAGCATGAAAAACTGACAAAAATCTAATGCATTGAACTATAATTATAAATAAGCTTTTAGAAATGAGAATAAAACTCTTGTATCTTTTGCTGATGATGTCATCTGTCCAATCAAACTCTCAAACAGAATTAGATTTTTGCATCAAATTATCGCCTGACAATGATTCAAAGGGAGAGTTCACCCCAAAAATGAAAATACGTTCATGGTTTACGCACCCTTATTTGATTCCAAACCAATATGACTTTCTGTCTTCGGTGAAACATAAAGAGATCTTTTGAGAAATGCAGGTTTGGAACAACATGAGGGTGAGGAAATGATGACAGATTTATTATTATTATTATTATTATTATAAAAAAATAGATGTTTGTCCTCTCAACCAATGGTTCTCAAATGGTTTGTTATAGGTTTGTCCTGGTAGTATGAAAAAACATTGCTAAATGAAAATAATCGAATGCAACTAACCAGATAATGACGTATAAATATAATCTACGTTAATATAAGCAAAGAGGACACTCTTCTCATATCTTTTGATGATGTCATCGGCTGTGGGAGTCAACTCTCAAACTAAATGTGCTTTGTGCTATCAATATTGGCTGGTAAGAACTTAAAACCATTAAAATGCAGTTTTGTATAAAAACAGTTTAGGTACAGTTTTGATCTAATCTGAAACCGTGGTTCGAAGTAAAACTAGATGCTGAAGTATTTGACCCCTAGCAGATTGAGTTGGACAGAGTGTCTGTGACTCGGCAGAATCCATCGGCTTGTTGCTGAGTCACAGTCTGTGTGTGTGTGTGTGTGTGTGTGAGAAAGGATGGCAGTCGAGAAGATCCAGTCATTAAGTGCAGGTCTTCTCCAAAGCACTTTGAGTGATTGTGATGTTTATGGGATTCTTACAGTGACCTCTAGTGCTCGCCATCATACTGTATGTAAGATACTGTTGTTTACCTCCAAAAAATGTTCTGCAGTTGTTTTTAAAATATGAATATGACTGTCATAATTTAAAGGGATAGTTGCCAAACAGTTGCTGGTAGCCAATGGCTGCAATGATAACTGTTTGGTTACCAACATTCTTCAAATTATCTTCTTTGAAACAACTCGATGGTGAGTAAATGATGGCAAAATGTTCATTTTTGGGTGAACTATCCCTTTATAAACCCATTTCTTAGAGGAGACTTTAATAAATGTGTTTTGATCAGACTCAGACACTTTATTAACCCTCTGGTGTTGTTCGCATGGCAGTCAAAAATTACATTTTTCAATGAAATGAATGTTAACCACTTTTTGGTCATTTTGGTCAATTACCAACTTAAACTGTGGTAGATCTTGAATGCTTTGAAGCTCAGACTTAAGTTTGGTCTCTTTTTAAAGAAGACACTTTGCAGATTATTGCCGGAGTGAAAAAAGTTTATAAAGTGAAACTTAAAAAGTTATGTATTTTTATGAAAAAAATGTGCAAAAAATACTATTTTAATATTTTATAAAAAATTTATAGATTTTTTAACATTTGTTTTACTCTAAAACTGCAAAAAATTCAAAGCCAAAAAAATCTGAACCAGTTGTTTTCCAAATCTGTGGTTGAATTCTCAAAAAAATTTGCTTCCGCCAAGATTTTTTTTGGGGTGCAGTACCAAATGTTTCCACTAGATGCAATTTGTTTCCTATTGCTTTACAATGCTGTAATTTTTGACCGTGAACAATACAGGTGTGACCCTTTTAGTTTTTTTGACTCATTTGATCTTTTTGAATCATGTCCATATTTTTTTTATGTTTGCATAGCAAGTGCCAAAACCTTTACCAAGTTTCATAACACTCTGAATAAGTAAATAAGTATCATCATCATTTGTTCAAAAAAATGACTGAACACCAGAGGGTTTATTAAGATGCAAGTGTTAAGAAGATAATTAGTGTGCTTTAAACTTTTCATGTGTTTATTAGTATTGAATTTTCCGGAAGAGACTGATTCGTTTAGGTTCTGTAATCTTCGTGGGAAATCGTGGGTTAATCCAGCGTCAGCGTCCTCTAACTGAAAGACTAGTGCAGAATAAGCGATCGTGCCTGTTACAAGCCTTGACGTTTCTCCTGACGTGTGAAACAGCGTTCACGCGGTGTTTTCCTGTAGCACCAGGTGCAGATGTTGGCAGGCCTTTATTCCCCAGTAGCGTCTCTGATTCCAGTCTCTCTATCAGTCTCCAGGGTCTTGTCTCTAGCAACGACAGCAGTTTTTCTCTGCGATCGCTTCAGTACGGACCACCGTTGTAAATCTGATCAGTGCATGTGAAAATTGCCCAGGTCTGTGCTTCTAATGAATACATTCACGAGTCCAGTGTACAAATCAGTTTAATGACCGGTGGCCAGCTGCTCAAGTCAAGTTCACAGATTTATTCTGCTCTCTCAGACGAGGGAATTCTTTCCCCCCTGATGTTCCTGTACATACTTTAGAAGACATTTTGACTTCATTTCATACCTTTTCAACATCCAGGTCACATTTCACCCCCAAAATATATTCATTAAAGTTTTATGCATGAGCTATATATGTATTACTTTTTAAGTTATAATATGAATTACTTTTAAAACATAATTACTTTCAAGGCTAATTTTTATCTATCTATCTATCTATCTATCTATCTATCTATCTATCTATCTATCTATCTATCTATCTATCTATCTATCTATCTATTCATCCATCCATCCATCCATACATCCATCCTCTATCCGTCCATCCATCCATCCATCTATCCTTCCATCCATCCACTCTTCCATCCATCCATCGTCTGTCCATTCATCCTTCCATCCATCCTTCCATCCATCCATCCATCGTCTATCTGTCCATCCATCCATCTATCCATTCTTCCATCCATTCTTCCATCTATCCGTCTATCCATCCATCCATCCATCCATCTTTCTCTCTCTCTCTCTCTCTCTCTCTCTCTCTCTCTCTCTCTATATATATATATATATATATTTATATAATACAAAAATAATATTTATCATTAAATAATACAAAAGAATACTATTTAATACATGTAATATTTATACATTGAACACAATTAATATAATAGATGAATCTTATTACATTAAAAGTATTTTATATATTATTAACTAACTAATAACTAATTTACTATAACTGGATTATATTCGTTTTGTAAAAACAATGTGTTTTTGTAAAAAATAATAAATAAGATTCATATTTTTTTCATTTAATTGTAATAATAACAATATGAATTCATTATATTCATTATAATTAAATATTGTGTGTATTAATTTTGTATTTATATTAAATATATTCAAATATTAAGGAGATAATAGTGATACGAATTGGGGGAAAATGTGCAAAATTTTAGATTTTTGGGTGAAATATGGCAGGTGAGATTGATCCGTCTGTTTTAAATAAAGACAGGAGGTCTACCAGTCAGTTTGCTCTGTTAAAAATAAAATGAAATCTACTTCAGTGAAACGTTGTTTCGTTTCAGGTAAGAAGCGGACATAAGAGGTCCAGAAAAGGATGTAGATCCATGTGTCCTGCCAGAAAACCCTCAGCGAGCTAAACTACCCAGAGCTGTTTTTGTTTTCTTTATTCTGTTTGCCTAGTTACCGTTTTTATTGCATTTGTTGACACTGTTTGCTTTGCGGACTCCGAATCAGCTCCAGCGCGTTTAATGTAAGAGACGTCCATTCATCCGCACACAGCCGTCTGCCAGAGCCAGACTCAGCCCTGTCCCCAAGCCCCCGGATGTTTGGGGTCGGGATGTGGAAGTACGGCTGCCGTCTCCAGTCCAGGTGCTTCACGCTGACATATGTCAGAAGCGTTCGGTGCCCGACTCAATTAGCTTCTCTGGGCTAGAGCAGGGAGGACAAATTGGCAAAGTGTTTTGTTTAAATAAATGTCCTCTGTGGAGTTTTTCCAGGGGGAGCGAGGCTTGTAGGAATGTGTGGTCTCATCGTTCTTAGAAATAAGTCGTTGCAGCATCGTCCGTTGACAACACGTTTACTTATTCACACCGTCGCAGAACCCAAAACTGAGACCTCCCGGCTGCGGCCGGATTGTGTAATGTGGTGTTTTCAGTCCGTCATGATGTGGTTTGTGTACAGTAAGTTCACGTTCTGCATGATGAAGCTTGTTTAATGTCATTTGGGACCAGAGAAGAGCTCGAAGCCTGAATCTTAAAGGGACAGTTAAGCTTTATTTGAAACTTTTGTTATCCTTTACTTATATTGAGAAATCGCTTTTAAAGGTTTCCAAATGAAGTTCTTAGCGATGCATATTACTAATCAAAAATTATGTTTTGATATATTTATGGTAGGAAATTTACTAAATATCTTCATGGAACATGATCTTATTTCCTGGATTTAAAAAAAAATTATAATAAGAAGAGTTTTGACCCATACAGTGTTTTGTAAAATATTGCTGTAAATAATCCCAGGCCACTTATGACTGCTTTTGTGCTCCAGGGACACAAATGATGACATGATTTTCACTTTTGCGTGAACTGTTCCTTTAAGGATTGACTTTTGGCACAATAATGGTAAGGTTTTCACCTGCTGGATGATAAAATGGGGTGTAAAGTCCCACAGACGTACACTGAAGGACCCGAGCCGTATCTAAAGACCTGAAACTGTTTTTGATGCAAATGGGAAACACTTATCGACCTCCCGTCTCACAGGGACTCTGAGTTTCAGCAAACATTGATAAAGTTCCCTGCCAAACATCAGCATTAAACCGCAGCATTAAAACACGAGCGAAACAGTGTGTCTTGTCGAGGCGTACGAGTTTGTGTTCTGCCCATGTTTTTCACTGATTGTTTTTGACCAATGTTTTTCCTCTGATTTCTCGTTGTTATGAATCAAAAGAAACGGTTTCTTAGACACCAGCAGTTAAGAGTTATATTGATGATTGGGAGAATCACACAAAAACATGTCCAAGTCACAGTTCACCCAAAAAAATAAAAAATAAAAAGGCATTTTATTTTACATAAATTAATCTTTTGGACTATTTTGGGGGCCATTTACCAGGGCTATAACTAAAGCTAAAATTATCCATTTTAATAACTCAAAACAAAAGACATTTTTAATAAACTGAAGTAAAATAAAATATAAAATACTTATATAATCTAAACAATCTAAAACTAATAAATAAAATTAATAAAAAACTATATAAATCATGAAAAAGTCAAATAAATAAGTAAATAAAATCTAAAATTAAATAAAACAAAGTAACAGTAAAATTAAATAACATTTAAAGTAACAAAAACAATTGAATAAAGTAATAAAAACTAGTGCATAGTTACCCTGTAATAACTATTATAATATAATATTTTTTGTTTGCATTGTCATTGATAAATGTTATATACAGTGTCCTCCATAAGTATTGGGACAGTAAAGACAAAATAGCTCTGTTCGATGTGGAGTCAAGAAAACTATAAATATGATACAAATATGAATATAAGAGAAATGGCATATTTTATTATTGGGTGATTCAACACAAAGATGTTTTATCAGCTAAGAAGATCAGCACTTATACACACAAGATCATCACAACGTTATGATCAGCTGTGTAATGTCCTGCTGCATTCATTCTTCAGATATTAAAAACAGGGCATGTGTCGTATCAGTTATATCCATTGCTTCTGTGTTCTGAGTCTTTGCATTCGATGACAACACACACAAACCAGAATGAAGACGAGGAGGAGCTGACTTTTAGAGAAAAGCAAGTCATTTGGACGCTAAAAGAAAAGAGGAAGTCGATTAGAGCAAAGAGGCATTGAGAAATCAAGAGTTCAGAGACGTCAGGAGCCAACATCGACCTGACAGACGAATCATAAAAGCTGTGAAAATGAACCCTAAAATACTGTACATGTCTGTAAAATCAGCAACAACCTCCAGAAAGCTGAGCTGATGCTGATCTACAGTCCGCAGGAGACTTTGACACAGAATTACAGAAGCAAGATGCAAACCTCTGACCAGCAACAAAACTATAAGACGAGATTAGAGTTAGCAGAAAAGCCAATAGAGGCGACCAGTAGAGTTTTTGCACACGAGACAAAAATGTCATTTGTATTTATTAAAACATGCATGTGTTGAAACAGCTTATATATTCTGTACTTTTGTCTTATATTAATCTTATAATCATATATGCAGAAGTCTTGACTACACAGAGAATAAAGCAATCCCAATACACATGCAGTATGAAACTCTTTCAATGTTTTACAGTTTAACACACACGCATTACATAGTTAAATAATTATTTTCTTCACATTTTTTTTTCTCTTGTTTTGGGGTAAAAATTGGGTCAGATGTGCTTGCTTGTCATTTTGCATGAATGCTTTCCTTTATTTAACCCTTTCCACTTGTGGAAACCATGACCCAGGCGTGTTCTTGACAGTTTTTTGTGTATATCCTCACCTCTGCAGTTCTTCAGTGACGTTGTTCAGCCTTCATATTCGATTCTCCGTGAGGTTTCCCGCTTAAGGAAGGTGAAATCTGCCTGTCTGAGTTCTGAATATATCACCGCGTGTTTTATTTCGTCGTCTTTCGAAGGAAATGGTGTAATTGATCTTTACAAGGACGCTGTGAGTGGAATTCTCCCGGCTCTTCCTGTTACCTTTTCCAGTGTAATCAAATAATGGATTTGGTTTCAGAGCGCCGCTGTTACAGAAGAGAGGAAATTATCTCCAGCAGCCTTGTTTATTTGACTTCTGCCGTTCTGTTGCATGAAAGCCGGCCCTTTTCCTCCGGCACTGTAATGTGACATGAAGCAGAGAGCGCCGAGGCCAGCGTCGCCTGAAATGTGTTGTAATTAAAACTGATTCGTCTAATTAAGGAACAAGACCTGTGTGCTTTCCTCAGGCCAGGAATCTGTCTCTGGAGTCGCTGGCACTGGCTCTTTCAGTCTCTGCTCTCATATCCAAACCTGTTTTTGTACAGCATGATGCATCTTATTTCTGAACTGGACTTCATTTGCTCACCTTCATGTCGTTCCCAATGCATGAAGCTGTTTTGTTTTGAAACACAAAAGATGCTTTGCATAATATCTGAGCTGTTTTTTTCTCCTGTGATGATAAAATTGAAGAACTTAAGATGTTTGGTGATAACATTTACTTTCAGGTGTTAGTTCAAATTTAAAAACTTTTACATTTAATTACAAAATTACATTTTGAGCAAATAAAATCTGCTTTTTAAAGGAGTGTTAATCGGGGCTGTTTGTTATTGTTAAAACCTTAAATATATATCTTCATACTTAAAACTTAATGAATCTCATTTTCATGTAGTTTAAGATTAAGTTCTAAACTGAAAGTAACTCGAACTAAAACCACTTAATATAAAAATGTTTTTTATATTTTTTGGAGAGCAACATAGGAGAATTGTTTTGATGATAGGATAAATCACATGAAAACATCCAGATCACACGTCACAGCAAATAAAAAGAAAAAGAAGAAAAAAAGAAATTATATTATGTAAATAAAATCAACCTGTTTTAAAACTATTTATTAGTTTAATATAATATAATATAATATAATATAATATAATATAATATAATATAATATAATATAATATATTGTTTTTAATTATATTTTTTTATGAAAAATTATATTGTTTTTATCATTAATGTATATGGAAACATACAGAATAATACCAATTACAAAAACACAATTATAATTATTATTATTATTATTTATTAATTAAAATGAAAACAAAAAATATCTAAACAAAATAAATAAAAATAAATAAAAAATATAATCTTAATTCCAAATATTAGCAACAACTAAAATAATATATCTAAAATAACACTGCTATGTACTGATGTAATTATTTTATCACGCTAACTTTTAATTTTTTGTAATTCTGTTGTAATTCATTTTATTATTTGAATATTTGTATTTACTATATAAATATCACAATTCAGAATATAATTATATTATATATAAAAATAGTATGAATATATATATATATATATATATATATATATATATATATATATATTATTGTATTACTTTTACATTTTGACTTTTAAGCAAATTTCCCACTCAGTTTCCTATAACTGCAAGTCATTCTGGATGCATTTTTTTTTTGTGACTTTTGATTTTTGTTTATATTCATTTCTGTTATTTGATCATAACTTATGTTTTGCTTCCGGTCGTACCGTCATGAGGTTGAGGTAATAATTTCAGAAAATTAGATTTTGCTGACAAGAATATCAATACATTTGATTTCAATTAGTCTTCTTAAGTGTTCTTTACAAAACAAGGAGGGTTTTTCCTGAGACCAGCTGTCAATCAAAACATCATCAGCCCCTCCCTCCAAGTCTGTGTTTACATTTTGGATTCCGTCTCCTGTTTTCTTTTTCCCTTTTTTTTCTATTGAAACCATGAATGATAATATGGAGATGGGTAAAAACACCCTCGATCTTCTGAATACCGCTGTAGTATGATAACTCAGGCATCTCAGAAATGGTAAAACAGTCCTTCGCCGCTGCAGTAAACTGTCAACAGCCTCGCTGGAAAAAGACCACAGAGATCCCAGTGTTCATGACTGAATGGAATAACCCGACTTCATTTAGCTTTGATCAACCTGTAAAATTAGAGCAATTACTAAAATTAATCTGATATTTTGCAGAAGACAGTTTTGTGAGC
This sequence comes from Carassius auratus, assembly GCF_003368295.1. NCBI lineage: Eukaryota > Metazoa > Chordata > Actinopteri > Cypriniformes > Cyprinidae > Carassius > Carassius auratus. The sequence continues at coordinate 26,011,036 of NC_039259.1, read as the reverse complement.
CAGGGATTGCAAATGGTACGGAAAAACCTTCGTTAAGCCTGAAAAGAGCCGTACTGTGAGACTTTTAAGGGACCAAATGGTTTGTCCACTTTTGGGCCAAAATCAATCAAAAGTTTTCCTTAAAATGGGTTTATGTGTGTGTGTGTGTGTGTGCAGTGCCTAAAATAAACACTTGCCAAGAGCCATATGCGAGGAAAAATCAGCATTGGTATGTGTACATGTAACAGTGTCAGTTGTCAGGTTTTGTTTGTTTGTTTGTTTGTTTGTTTTTACAAATTCTAACAATGCAATGAAGTGAAAACTACAGCCAGTTTTTAAAGACATTTGCTGTTTCTGACATAAGCAAATGAAATAATCTTTTCCGAAGACAAGATCATCATGATTAGCTGTTCTGTCATAAGCGACAAGAGCAAGTCAAGTCAAGTCACCTTTATTTCTATAGCGCTTTAAACAAAATACATTGCGTCAAAGCAACTGAACAACATTCATTAGGAAAACAGTGTCTCAATAATGGAAAATGACAGTTAAAGGCAGTTCATCATTGAATTCAGTGATGTCATCTCTGTTCAGTTTAAATAGTGTCTGTGCATTTATTTGCAATCAAGTCAATGATATCACTGCAGATGAAGTGACCCCAACTAAGCAAGCCAGAGGCGATAGCGGCAAGGAACCGAAACTCCATCGGTGACAGAATGGAGAAAAAAACCTTGGGAGAAACCAGGCTCAGTTGGGGGGTCAGTTCTCCTCTGACCAGACGAAACCAGTAGTTCAATTCCAGGCTGCAGCAAAGTCAGATTGTGCAGAAGAATCATCGGTTTCCTGTGGTCTTGTCCTGGTGGTCCTCTGAGACAAGGTCTTTACAGGGGATCTGTATCTGGGGCTCTAGTTGTCCTGGTCTCCGCTGTCTTTCAGGGATGTAGAGGTCCTTTCTAGGTGCTGATCCACCATCTGGTCTGGATACGTACTGGATCTGGTGGCTACGGTGACCTCAGATAAGAGAGAAACAGACTAATATTAGCGTAGATGCCATTCTCCAGTTCATCACACTGCTTGTCTATAAGGTTCAGGTCAGGTTTTATCCTAACATTTTCTGTTGATTGGAAATTCTTAATTATTGCCATTATGGTGGAAATAGGACTTTTCTTCTAATTTGTGAAGTTCAATAATCTTTTTCTGCACAACAGAAATATATTCTTTGGTTTTTCTCACTGTGGCGTATGATTCATGGAATTTGGCCTCTGTTTTCCCTCCTATTTATATTCCTGTGAAACAGGAAGCCATGGCTGGATAACTTCATGTTCATAATCACTCTGGTATGCCCAAAATTGTGAATATGAATTGGAATATACTTCACAGATATCTTACTCATAAGAATTTCTAGGGGTGCCAATAATTGTGTCCAACTTGTATTTGAGAAAAGCATTTATCTCATAAGGAGATTTCCCCCCATTTTCAATTGTTTTAGTTCAATGAAAGGTTAGATATTTGTATTATATTATATTATATTATATTTGAGCTTATGCACCTATGCATTTTGCCAAAATTATCCACAGATAACTGATTTTAAATATATCATAGTCTTGGTTTTCTAGTGCAGATCACATCGATTTAGTCATAAAATTGTTAACGTATCATTGTATATCAGAATACTATATATAATTCCTCAGGAAAGTGGTTCTGGTTGTCCGAGGATGATGGGAATTTTGGCTGGGATTTGTGCGGAAAGTGAGGGATGAGATTCTGCATACTTACAGCCATTTTTGTCTATTAAAAACCATTCCTCTGTGAAACGGTGGGACAGACATGGCAGCCGGTATGTCGACCTTGGTGTGATGCCAGGCCAGAGAGATCTATATTAAAGTCTTGTGGCTCGGCGGTAAATGCTTGCCCTGTGTGTGCATGTGTGGGGTCCGTCCCGCTCGCACACTCACTGAGCAAATATATTTATGACCAGCAAATGTTTACAGACGCCGAGGACTGCTTGTGTGTATTCCAGGTCTCAAGGTGGATTAAGTTTGTGCCTCTTCATGAAGAATATCATCTTTTTCTTTTCTGGACGAGTTCTAGTCGCTTCTGTGAGTTTAATTGGCTCCGCACTCCTGAGTCGAGGATATTTCAAGGGCCTTTCAGTGGTTTTACCAACAAGAGCTCTTTATTGAGGATCACATGCTGATATAGTTCTGTTTTTTCCAGTTCATTTTCATCTTAAATTTATAATGCAAGCATAAAAAAATGCATATGAGTTGATATTATGGGATTCTATTTTTCATTGTTCATTAATTTTAATGACAATAAAGCAAAAATAAATTCTGTACACAACGCAATGGTTTTCTTTGACAAATGTTTTTCCTCTCATTTCTCTTTACGAAGCAAGACAGATGAAGGTTTCACACACATTTTATTTTCCTGAATAGCTTTAATGAAAACATTTAGTAAGTTAGACCTGCTTAAATGATGATTTAAAGCAGTCAAGAGTTTTGAGTTGATTCCAATATTTATATACATTATTTATGTATTTATTTATTCTTATTTATTCACTCTTTCATTCATTCAAATCCGAAGAAAGAAATAAGAAATTATGTTTTGAGTAAAATGAAATATGATTTTTTTAAGAATATTTATTTGGGATATCAATAACTAAAACTAAAACCTTTAAAAATAAAACATTTACTTGAAGCACATTTATTTTAGTATTTTTTTTTTAACTGAAATAGAATAAAAAATAGTTTAAATGGATTTGAAAAATATTTATCTTTACTGATTCACATATATTAATTAAGCTTACCCTTTTTTACTTTATTCAAATTAAAAGGAAGAAATAAGAATTATATTTTGAGAAAATAAAACCATTTTAGGATTTTTTATTAGTGCTATTTACCATACCAAAACAATAAAACATTTTCATTACATGAAACAAAATAAATGAATACCTGAAATAAACTATATTGTTTATCAAATAAATATAAATAAATGTATATATATATATATATATATATATATATATATATATATATATATATATAATCTAAGTTTTTTTTATGATTCAGATTAATCTTAAGTTTTTTATATTTATTTTTCAGATATTTTCATATTCCCAATATCATCTTTTATTCTGCTTAACTGTTCTGCTTATGACATGAAGGTATTTGCTTTCAATTTTTCAGACTGTATTTTGTTCATCTATCATAATGTACCAGTACGTCCTCAACATGAAATCATCTTTTAACTCAGAAAACCAGCTCTACGAGTAATCAAACCGTGCTCTTTTTGTGTGTTTGTTATTATATACGTCACAGATCATTAGTTGTGGTTTACTTCAGTTCAGTGCAGTATGTTTATATAGCACTATTCACATTCACATCCAAAGCAGTTTTACAAAGAATAGCTTTGTTGAACTCGATCCTCCTTTTTGATTCTTTTGTTAGGACGGGTTTAAAAATATCAGTAAGTTAACACTAGAGTCCCTCCATGAGATTTGCCATAATTCTAGAGCGTTCATGGGATATGTTGATTTACATAAGAACGGCTATCATTTGCACCATGATGGATGAGCTGTTTTCCCTCTTTTGGCACCAAAGTGAAATTATAGCACTTCACCAGACATTTTTCATTGCAGCTTTTTTGTCCTTCTCGAGCTTAAAGATTTAGTTGCATATGATTTAGACATTCCTGTGTAAACCTCTCATGCACTGGCCGATAGAAAGGTCCATTATGTCTCTACATTAAACCGGGACACATAAAACATATAAGTTAGGCAGTGTGTCTTGTTTTCGTATCCAGAGCAGCATCACGAGATATTTTCCTGTGCCTGGTTCATTTTTATCTGTTGTTTGATGCATTTCTCTGTGTTTGCATTGCACTCAAGGACATTTTTGGGCAGAAATAGCACAGCTAGACGTTCTTGCACAAGACTTGAAGCTCATGTCATTCAAAGTGACTCAAGTCCTGCTTTAAAAACGAATCCCCTTATCATTTCCTCAAGGTCTTCATGCTGCATCAGTGACTTACAAAGCGCTGATGTTAAAAACATCTTAGCAAGCGCTGATTGTTACATACTCCCACTTTCTTTGCTGATTGAATCGTCTTCATTTCTCTCTTTCTTTGCTCCTGCAGCTCCATCAAGCCTGGGCCATTTCACCAGAGGATATCATCTTTCTAATGAGGAAAGACTAGGTGAAAGCACACCAATAAGAGACATTACCGCAACATAAATCATTAGCATTCATATTTATGAACTAGCTCTTGGGTTATTGAGTTGTTTTATTGCTTTTGTAGTTCTCTTGCTTTCCGATCACTGGTTAGAAGACAAGAAGCAGGGCTAGGTGATGTAATGAAACATCCTTTTGAGCTTTTTGATGATTTTACATGGTGTTTCAGTGAAGAAACACCATGAACCATGAACACAGTGAAATATGTTTCATTTATATGTAAAAATAAGCAATCTATGTTTTTTCGCACATTTTCCCCAAAATATTTTGAATCTGTTAATTGAAATGAACTGATTCACCGAAATGAATCATACTTACATCAACACCTGTAACAGATGGATGGCAATTCAGCCTTTTAAATTAGAAACAGTATGTATTATTTACAACTGAATTGAAACTAAAACATCATTTTCTGGGATGGATGGAGATTGTTCTACACTGTAAACCTTAATGTTGCCTTGACTTAAAAAATCAAGTAATGTTGAGTAAACATTACTTAAAATTTAGCATTTTGGCCCTGTCACTTAAAAATATGAGTTAATTTTACTAATTTACCTTCAAAATGCATAAACTTAAGATTTCAAGTGTTGTGAGCTTAAAATCATGAGTAATCCTTTGGAAAAAACTCAACGTCACTCTGTTCTTCCTTTAATGTGATTGGCCATGGGAGGAATTCTGCCTAGCAACAAGAGAACAAAAGCACTGATTGGTGGGTTACAAAAATCGTCCTTTTAGTCTGTTTGGTTGCTGAACTACAAGTTTTTCTTCGTGTACTATGTTCGGTGACTAAAATTATGTTGATATAAAGTTGTTTTGCATGATTTCTACTAGTGAAATATGTTAATTTAAATCCTTGTGGTACGTGATTTTGAGATGATTATTGAAACGACATTTTAAGTATTTCATGAAGTGGCCCAATCGTTTTCCTTTGAGAGAAAGAACATGGCAGCTAAAGTTACTGCTTAACTCGTTAGATCCACTGATAAACCTAATAAGTTGACTGAACTAAATTGATTGAGTAAACTTGTTGCCTCAGTTTAATTGAGTAATGGAGTCTCCCAAAACTTACATATTTAAGTTTATTTAACTTGACGGTTTTGTAGACTGTTTGAATGCTAGACCTGTTGTTGTTGTTTTTTTTTCAGGTACATGCAATTCAGAGACTACAAATCCAGAGTCCTCAAAACCATCGAAGATCTGCTGGATTCAGGTACGATACGTGGAGGATTTTCCAATATTTGCATCCATTTTATGGCCTGCAACTGATTCAGAGTTGAGAGTCGATGGATCAAGTGTTGAATCGAATGCATTGCTGACAGAAAACCAGATGCATGTTGATCACCATGACAAACAAACCATTATTTGATAGAATTCAAATTCAAAAATTCAAACATAGTTTCGGAACATCATGAACATTCTAAAAAATGATTCTACTGAAGAAGAATTCCCAACCCTAGTTGGTGTATTCTACTTCTATCTCATATATTTTGCCGTTTAGCATGCTTTCCATATGATTGATCTTGTAAGATATTCCAAATATTTTCCCCCATCAACAGCATTTTACCATTTAGCTGTTGCATTAAAGGACGAAGCCATGCATGACGAGTGGAGTTGAGGGGTAATTTTGTACGCCACAGTCAATCAGCGAGAGTCATTAACCAAAATGCAGACAGAAGCTTTGGCATGAATCTGCTTTGAACAGCCCTCCCTCATCAATATCACCGAAAAACGAGCGTGAGTGAGGAAAACCATATTCAGAAGCAGCGTAATGTCATGCAGAGTGACATCAGGACTCTTGTTCCTCATCTAGAGTGTAACTTGAGAGACTGAAGAACAGTGAAATGCAGTGTTTGGATTGTGGAGTCTCCCTGTCTCCCTGTAATGTGTTGCTCTTCTGAAAGTTTCTGACCCCAAAGAAGCACTTCAATCTGGGGGATTATTCTTTTCTGACTATTATTTGCATTATTGCATGCACTATGAAGTCTAGGAGGGAATTGTTTCGGTGTGAGGGCTTGGAGGGCTGCGGTGGGAGCTGGCCCGTGACAGGAGGGGGTTTTGCTCTGGTGTGGTGCGTTCGGAGGGCAACGTAGAGCGAGAACATTGGTTTTGATTTCTTTCCATGCACTGTTCGTGCAGTGACCCCTAAAACAAAACTAAACTGCAAATGAGAAACTTCTGCTCAACTGCTATTGTCTTTTTTAGGTTGGCTCAGAGACAGTAGAGCTTCTTGTTATGTGTTGTATTGTGAGCAATTTGTCAAACCTACTTTCCTTTTTGTGTGACAGCAATCCCATTTAGTCATAATCCCAAAATCAATCCCAAAATCATAATGTAAATGTTAATGATCTTAATATCTTAATGCCAGTTTGATAAGTGTGAAAGCCTGCAGGGATTCTGTCACTACTACGGATTTCCGTCAGTCCATAAAGACAGTCACTTGCTTTCTTCATGAATGATTCAACCGTTCGAACTAATCAATTGAATCAATGAATCGGTGCAAATAATCATTGACTTGTTTCATTTTTGTTTCAAAATTACCTTTTTTTTTTTTTATTAATTTGTGGAAACGGGATTCGGTAGATTAGAGCTCAAAAGTACAAGTAGTTAGACAAATAAATTGGGTTGCAAACGTTAATCAGTGTTTTTGCATTAAGACATAGCCTATTGTACTATAAAAGCTCAGTTAAATTCTATCATGCTTTTTGTTGTTCTTTTTACAATTACCTACTCTAAGTAGGTAATTGTAAAAAGAACACCAAAAAGCATGATAGGAGAACTTGTAATTTAACAAAGTAGTTACAGAAACAATTTAGGTTTCAAATGCTGTTGGGTTTGTGTTTGGTCGTGTTAGACATTTTGATATATTGTTCTGTAAACACACTCTTACGGTAAATTAGCTAAGTCTAGAAAAAATGCATAATCTGAAGTTTAAAGCACTTTTGATCGTCAGGTGAATTAAAAAATACTTGTAGTTGCAGGATGAATTAACTAGATCAATGCATTTTTTTTCCCCTGCAGTTTTATGTTTTTATTTGCTGTTCTAAACACTTCCTTTTTCATTTATCTTAGACATGTAAACATAAAAAAATAATTACTTAATTTTGAAGCATGAATTCATTAGATCATATATGGTTTTACTAGTGTTTATTCAGGTAGGTATTAATGCACTATTTCATTACTAGTCTTCATCCAGTTGAACACTTTTCACAGTGTGTTCAATTCTCAGTGTATAAGATCAGGTCACAGGTTTGTTTATTTATTTATTTATTTATTTTTGCATAATCTGCAGTGTTTAAGGCACTTCTGATTGGCCTGTTACAGATGAATAAAAAATACTTGTAGTTCTAGGATGAATTCACTATTTCAATATTTAGTTTTTATTTGCTGTTCAAAGCACTTCTAAACATCCTGTTACATTTGGCTTAGACATATTTAAAAAGTGAGGGATTTTTGTGTGTGTGTTTTTTTTTTTTTTTTTGTAGTTTTTAATTTTTAAGATGTTTTTACTATTGTTTATTTAGGCTAGGTTTTAATGCACCATTTAATTCCAGTTGAACACTTTTCACATTGTGTTTAATTCCCAGTGTATAAGATAAGGTCTTAATTTTTTATTTGCTTATTTATTTATTTTTCACTAAATATCTTGTTTATCTTGGAAATAAAAGTAATTGCAGACATAAATTGGGTCGCAATCATTGTTGGTTGATCTTGTTTATGAATTTAGACATATTGCTCTATAAACACACTCATTATATGTAAACCTGAATGTATTTTTAAACAGTTTTGCTGTATTCAAAGCACTTTTGTTACAGGCACATTTAAAAAGCTATATTTTACTTGTATTTTTTAATTTTGAAGGACCAGTTCCTCAGATCAGAGATGTTTTACTAGTGTTTATATAGATTTTAATGCATCATTTCATCATTATTAGATTAACTATTTGTCCAAACCAAGATTTCCCAAGGCCATGTATTCATCCAAATATTGTATCGGATGTCAAATTAGGATTCTTTAAAGCCAGAAATACACTACTAATTATGTACGTCAAGGTATTTGTATCATTTAAAAGTGAGTTTATACAAACTGACGTTTTTACCGTTTGATTGAGTTGCAGCGTTTACAGAGGAAGTCCACAATTACAGTCTGTGCCAGTCCCAACGAACCTGAAGCTCATAAAACCAGCTGTTATTGAGGTGTCATAAATTCAGTAACCTTGATTAAACATATTCTGCAGCTATTTCTGTCATTCACAACCAGACGTTACTTCACACAAGTGTGTTTAATCAGTGTATTTCCTTTCATTTAATGATCATTTTCCTTCTTTTTTACATTTTCCCACCCTGGAGCTTAAGGCCCATAATGCCCGCCGACGCTTAAACGCATGAACATGCTGGAAAAAAGTGAAAGTAGTTTGCTGTGGTAGGAATTATGTACACAGATGAAAAATCTCTCATATTATAGCTGCTTATTAGTCTAAAAAAATGTTTGATGGACATTTGATGATGCTTTTCCACCTCTGCTATTATATTATTATTCTTTAAAAAATAAGATGCATTTATTTACTTATTCATGTTAATGTAATGGTAACATTATACATTAATACATTTTAATAATGTACATTCAAATATGTTGTAATATATAATTGTTTTAAATGATCGTATTAACATTTATCTATTTTAAACATAAATTTAAATTATATATAAATGAATTAATATGTATTACAATATGTTAATAATAAAAATTATGATTTTTTGATGAGGCTTTTCCTCTCCAACTAATATATTATTATGAATTAAAAAATTATATTTAGTTAGTTATTATGTTAATGTAATTTTAACATTAATAACTGTTAATTATGTACATTAATATATATATATATATATATATATACATTTAAAAACTATTTTATATATAATTAAATGTTAAATCTAAAAGAATATAAGTATTTACGAGTAATATACTGTAATGTTATTATAAAAAAAATATTTTATTTATTATTTAGTTAATATGCCAATCAAATGTTATCAATATTAAATGTTAATAATGGTCGTTACATTTTTTTATTTTATTTTTCTAAATTATATTTCATGACATATTAGTTTTACCACACAGCATGCCATATTTAATTCTAGTATATTTTTTTATGAATTGAAAATGAATTGACTATTTGCACTTGAAACAGAAATGAAATGGGAATTAAATTTTTATTTATTTATTTACATTAATTTACAATCTCCCTGGCTCATCTCTATGTAGTCCACTTTAGTTCTTTGATCCAGTTTCCATTTATTTATTTATTTATTTAAACCTGAACATAATCTAGACATAATATATATCATACTGTATTTTCATATTATTTTTATCATATACCATGCTATAATAATACTTTTACCATATTATGTGAATTGAAACTAAAAACTGGATATTTATTGTACAAAAATAATGTAATTCAATTACATTGACTCTAAAAATGCTTATAAGAGAACCTTTTTTATTTATTTATTTATTCAAGCGTGTGCGCTCAAACGCCCCTCCGAACAAGTGCACTTTATTTCTGTGGTCAGAACAGATGTTTGACCCAAACAAGGTGTTTAAACACAGCTGAGAACCACAGAAGCACCTGATATTGAGACGACACGGAAACATGTGCTTTTGATTCTCGTGCTCCATTAAAGACAAGAAATCGAGACTCAGACTGCTGTCAGTATCGTCCTCCACTCATCGTGCAAATACACCAGGAGTGAAACCAGGGAGCAGGAATTGTTTTCAGTTTAATCTGGGATGTGTGTCTTTATCAGACATCGATACGTGATTAAATGTGATATGAGCATGAACTCTGTCGTTTGGTTCTCACTGTGCCGAGTGAAATAAATGGCCACAGCTGAAAGACGTCATTAAAGGTCTGAAGAACTGTGGACGAGGCAGAATTACCATGAGATGTTATACGTCCCGTCTCAATTAGAACGGTTCTGGATGTGGCCAAGAAAGCCTGCGGTTTCCTAAAACGTTGTTCCTATTGAGAGTTTTAATGGGTATGTTTTAGCTATCAGGACAACCTTTTGGGAATAAGGAACCATATCCTTCTGGGCCTCCCACTTTGCCCCACTCATGAATGAGGTACCTTTTTACCACTTTTTTTGTCTTTCCTTTTATTATTATTATTATTATTATTGTTATATATTTTTTTATTTATTCACACACATGTATTTTACAATTTCAGATTTTAATTGTTTTTTAATAATTATTACATTTTAAATACTAATGCTGTTTTTTGTCATATTTATATATAATTCTAAATTTTCTAAATATTACTTAGATTCATTTTAAATTTATTTAAATTCTACATTTATTTAAATCACAATTATTTATGTATTTAAATAATAATATTTACTATATTATTATTATAGTAAATATATATAATTAGTATAATTTTATTATATAAACTATTATTTAACATCATTATATTAATTATATGAAATTAAATTAAATTGTATTCTTTATAATCTTATGTATGTGTAAAAAATATTTATGTATGTTTTTGGTTATGTATTTAAATATTTATTATTTGTTACTATTTTGTCACGTGTATATGTAAAATAATATAAATTACAAAATAGTAAACTTTTTTTAAAATTAACAAACATTTAGAATATATGTAACTTTTTAATATTATAATTATATATATATATATATATATATATATATATATATATAAAACTTCCTTTAAAGTTGTCCAAATTAAGTTCTTAGCAATGCATAATACTAATCAAAAATTAAGGTATGATATTTACAGTAGGAAATTTACAAAATATCTTCATGGAACATGATATTTCCTTAATATCCTAATGATTTTTGGAATAAAATAAAAATCAATAATTTTGACTAAAAGACATCAGAGACTTCAGACTGCTGTTTTGTTGCAGGGTCACAGTTAAGATACTGAAATTTCTGTCATTAATCAATTATTAGAGAGTTTGCAAACCAAAACCGGCAGATATATTCTGATTATATCAGTCTCTTACTAGTAGCACTTTTCTTACAGTAAATGAGAATATTTCATTTGCATCGTCCATTTACTCTCCAGATGTTCTCACTGCTGTGAATAAACTACAGCACTTTAGTAAATGCAGGCCATTATTTCATAGGATTCCCAAAGCCGCAGCTCAGGGGTCAAGCATCTGTCAGATGTCCAGTCCAGTCCAGGGCGAGGGCGAGGGTATAAATCACTCCATCAGCCGGCGATGGCCTCTCTTTTGTCAGCGGTGTGTGGATTGTGTTTCCTCCGGCAGATCATCCATCTCTCAAGGACCATCTAAGATCTCTTGACAATCTGTTATTTCCCCGGCCGCGTTCAGATGGGAATGTTTAAAAGTGTTTTTGTCATGATGTGTGGGATCTGCATTGTTTTGTCTTAATGCCATGATGACAGCAGGACGCTATTCTGAGACACTGCTGATCTGTGCTTTGCAGATTCCCCAGGAAATCGTAAACGCTGAAAACGGCGATGTGAACTCGTGCACTTCTGCTTGCTTGGGTTTTCACCACACTTTGGAAAGTTTGGATTGTTGTTTTTTGTTTGTTTTTTTTCATGTTCAGATCTTCCTTGAAAGAGCAGTGATGTGAACTGTAAACTAGTTAATGTTCTGGAAGTTTTTGAGTCTGTATGACATGATAAAAGTCTCCTTGAGAGTGTTTTCTCTTTAAAGAGAACTCAAACTCTTGCTTTGTGTGGACTTCAGTGAAATGTTTTTTTTTCGCTTGCATTAATTCACATTAGCTGTTTCCATCACCCTGTTTTATGCAATTTTTTTTAGTTTGCATCAGAAATTAGTGATTTTTTAATTTATTTTTTTTTATTTATTTTTTTTGGTAGTTTTGATTTGTGTGAAAAAGAGTTAATGAGAATAATGTGAGATGGAAACGCATTTGCCGAATCAATTCAGACGTAGCAAACATTAAACCCATGTGACTGATCGGCTGTTTCTGTTTCTATTGATGGTGTATTTGTGTTTTTTTTTAACAACTTGTCGAAAAGCACCTAATTCACATATTTTTAGCTTCTCAAAACATAGCTACTGTCCCTGCATTTATTCATTTATCAATCCATCCGTCCAATACTTTTACCATATTATTTTAATTGTGATATAATTCCTAAAATGGAATTTTATTGTACATTAATATTATTAATCAATTACTTTGACTCTAAATGAAATTTATGTCGATTTTAAATTATTTATTTTTGATTTAGTTTGTGTAATTTTATCCAGTTTCCATTAAGAGTATTTATATATTTAAACCCTATTGACATTCTATATCATATTATTTTAACTATATACAATGCCATAATAATGCTTTAATTAACCATACCGTTGCAGTTAAATAAGTCTTTGCATGTTACCATTATAATTAATATATGGTAGCATTACGTAATATTCAAAAATATTGGGAATTGCATGCATGTGAAGTGAAAGTGAACCTGACGCATTTTGTGGTTAACACCGCTTGACCTAAAATGGTATAAACATAATATTTTTATATATAAACAGAACTTGTTTTTCTTAAATACATACATGCATGTGTTTGTATTTATATTTTAATATTTAATAATATATATACATAATAAATATAAACAGTATACACACATATATAATAAACAAAAACGTATATTTTGAATGCGATTAATCGCGATTAATCGTTTGACCACTAGTTTTATCGCAATGATTGTGTCCCTTCAGGAAGTTGCTAGTGGATTTATTTTCTCATTCGCTCTTTCAGTGATGACTGAAACTCAATTTGTGAGGATCATCAAGAGTCTCGTCAACATGAGAGTGAAGTTACGCTTATTTAAATCTCTCCCAAAGACTCGTATCTACATCACTGACTCTCTTTCACACAAAAACAGAGTCGCTTCAAACCAATCCGCATTTGATCGTCTAAACTTAGTCGTGTGTCTGAATGAAATGCCCCACAAATTTAATTCAATCCTGCCTCGAGCTGTTAATCACATGCATTGAAACACACAGCACTAGCTACACTAGATATCCAAAATATATCAAAATACAGCAGTGGTACAAATTGAGATTCCCTTTATCCAGACCACACTGGCATGAAATGAAAGCTGCTAGCGGCCAAATCAAATATTTGCCAACGTCCTCCTATTCAGTTGTGGGTGTAATTTGGCTATTAGCAAGAGGGTCAACGTTTTGATTCAATCAGCAGCTAAACATAGTATAGAAACATCGAATCCCCCCACTGCTCAATAAGCCACAGTCAAAACATTTCTCCCGTCTCAGTCCAGCCGCTTGACAAGAGTTAATTAAAAGTGCAGCGGCTCCAGTCTTGTATCGCTCGCGGCCCAATTTGGAGCGGGACCCAGACACCGAGACTGCTGTGAATTCCCCCTCCGAGTGCAAAGTTAGACCTCCGTTCGGCTCTTAACGACGCTAATAGAAATCACAGTTCCAGCGCTAGTAACGAGCAGGCGCTCGGCATCATTAATATGTATTTTCAAAGATGGAATTACCAATGATTGCCAGCTAACTAAATAAAAAGACTCCGGTTGGTTTGGGTGGCCTGAAAGCGATCCGGGCGAGCGTCACGTCAGACTGTCCTCAGCCTCGAACCCGGCGCTTCTCGGAGACACGGCTCTCTGTAGACCGTAAAACAGATCCTCTGTGGCACGAGGAGGAAAAAAAGCAGTCGTAAACCTTGAGCCTTTATGTTTTATGACACACGGCCTGGTGGAGAGCTCAAATTGACTGTTACGTGAAGGTATGAAATTGGTCCAGGATGAGGAAACGTCTAATTATAGGGTCTGACCTGCAACTTAACACTCTCTGCTGTAAATCCAAGTCAGACCTGTTGGGTTGCTATTAAGAGGGTTCATTACTGCGCACGGCTCTCTTAAAGTTTACACAGACAGTGCTTCTCTTGTTATGTTACGCCGTTCCATCACATGGCGTAAAACGAGGAAATAATGATGTCTGTCTTTTTGTTGGATCCTCAAGAGTAGCTGATAAAACTGCTGTTAAAACCGTTTCATCACAAAGGAGCTCCATAGATATAGCAGTAGCTTTTATAGATATACATATATCTATAAAAAAAAAAAAAGGGTTTTCAACATTGATAATCATAAATGTTTCTCAAGCAGCTAATCGGCATATTAAAATGATTTCTGAAGATCATGTGACGCTGAAGACTGGAGTAATGATGCTGAAAATTCAATTTTGATCACAGGAATAAATTACATTTAAAAATATTTTCAAATGGAAAACAGATGTTTTAAATTGTAATAATATTTCGCAATATTACAGATTTATTTTAATTTTTTTGATCATTTATATGCAGCCTTTGTGAGCATTAAAAAAATCATGTTGACACATGATATTAAGGATAATAGTTAATGTTTTACTTTTCTTTTTTTTTTTTTGCCTGATAACTGTCACTCACTTTTTTGAAGATAGACTTGAATGTGCATGATACAAACCTACATTTTTATAATTCATGACTGAAAACATTTTGTAACATGATTTTGATGTTCCATTTACATGGTAATGCAATGTCTGATTTTAAAATGGGTTTTAAAGGATGAATTTTGAGATTTTATGTTTTCAAGTGATATATAACTTCTAAAGATTTCTAAAATGTGATAGAGAAAAAGGCAACGATGAAGTCTTTTTTTTAAACAAAGGTCAAAGCTCCTTTTGTAATATAGATTTCTGATGGTGCACTCTTGTCATAAATTAATCTATTACTTTTCTTACATCATTTTTAACAAGAAATATTGGTAAAATATATATTTGGGAGTCTTAGACCTTTCCAACGATATATAGTTTTTCAAGATTAGATTAGATTTGATTGTAATATAGTATAGTCAACGTAGGTATACGGGACGGGGTGACATTTAACAGGTTAAAGAGAATTGATGAAAAGTCGACAGCTGATTTTCTGTAATTATTCATTTACAAACACAATTTATTTTCCATTTATGCATTTGTCAGACACTTTTATTCGAAGTGACTTCTATTGCATTAAAGGTGTGCATCAGTTCATGCATTCCTTGGGAATCAAGCCCATGAGCTTAATTCTGCTGTTTGAGCTACAGGAATGTTTTATGGGTATGCACTTATGAATGCATCGGTTTTGTCGCGCTGTGATCATGTCAGGTATGGTTTGTATTGTCAGTGTAGAGCGCAGCACTCGTCAGATATCGTCTCTGATGGGTTGTCTGGTTGGCAGTTCTGCGCCCGAGGGCTTGTAAGAACAGCTGTGGGATTGTGAACACACCACTGCTGGCTTCTGAAGGCCACATTTCAGCACTAATAACATGTTCACTGGCTTCGTGCCGCTCCAGGAACTGTGATGTCTCACTGGCATCGAGCTGCAGGTCGGAACAACAGCACAGTGCCTCGATAAACCTGTTACATAACACTGATGCTGAGTAAACACTAAATCTGACCCAAAACACCTCACAAGGACGAAAAAAAAGCATTTGGGGTGCAGTGTACATCGTATTTTTTTATAGTATGTAGAAAAGAAATGCAATATGCATTGCCTAACCTTTCAAGCAGTTATGTTAGTATGCTAGATTGTTGTCACGTTGCATGCATGTTTAAAGGAATAGTTCATCCAAAAGAACAATTTTGCTCACAATGTACGCACCCTCAGGCCTTCTAAGATGTGCATGAGTTTGTTTCTTCATCAGAACAGATTTGGTGAAATGTAGCATTGCATCATCTGCTCACCAGTGGATGCTTTGCAGTGAATGGGTGCCGTCAGAATGAGAGTCTAGACCGCTGATAAAAACCTAACGATAATCCACACCTCTCCAGTCCATCAATGAATGTCTTGCAAAGTGAAAAGCTGTTTGTTTGTAAGAAACCAATCCATCATCAAGGTGTTTTTGAACTTTGAACTGTTGCTTCCAGCTAAAATACAAGTCCGTAATCCATAATATTGCTTCCTCTAGTGAAAAAGGTCTCTCATCTGAATCAGGAGAGAAATCCGCACAGATCAAGCTGTGTTTATTAGATAAAAAATCCAAAACGTCTCTAAACAAATATGTGGGTGGATTATTATGGATTATGGACACATCGTTTATTTTGTCTTCTCAAGATGGTAGCTGATGGACTACAGTAATGTAGATTATTGTGATGTTTTGGTTTATGGTTTTCCACCATATATACTGTAGTAAAAAACCAATTAACAGGTTTTCACTGCAGATAATTTAGTATTGTGTGCATCGGCAGATCATATTGTCACTCAAACTGTCTGTCAGTCTGAGCACCATATAAAAAAGATGACAAAGTTTAATTACAGGAAATCACTCTGACATTTGCTAAATTGCCACTTCATTTTCGCTCGGTCTCTGTTTCCAGTGCAATAAAACCCTGAAAATAAGCTCTTTTGAAGCGTTCCAGTGCTTTCTTCGTTTCCTGGGGAAAATATGATCATCTTGTCCTTCATATCAAGTGCCATTACTCATAAGCTGATATGGTTTTATATTTTAGGTTGTTGACCTTGCCCTGTTGGTTAAACAAGATATGACTCCCAAAACAGGCGATCCGTTTCAACACGCCATATCAGCATCCTTCAACTCCTCCGCTGAGGTGAACAAAACACTCTTCAGTCTAGTTTTGGGTAATCAGTGTTGTTATTGTCAACTAAATGACTATTAAAAACTGTTAGAAATCATGAGCATGGAAAACCATGAAGTTTAAATAGCATTAGATAAGTTTCAACGAAAATTAGAAATGCTTCATAGGCAACTAAGTGAAATAACATAAGTTTGTTGATTTCCTGAAATTAACTAAAACTAAACTCATTAATCATTATTTTTTACATTTAAGTGTTCGTTTATTTCAGGAAATCAACAAAAATGACCAAAAAATACACAATATAAGTATATGAGTATACTATAAAAGTATATAAATAACACTTTGGATGTTTATTTGGAAATTATAAATAGTTTTTGAAGGTATGGATCCCCCAAAATTGTGTGTGTGAACTGATATATATACACTACACATAATTATGAGACTTTAATAATAATGAAATATTTATTTGGAAATTATAAACTATGGTCAAAGGCATAGTTCCCTCAAAAAATAAAAATCCTGTCATTTATTCGCCTTTATTAATTCACCTTCAGGACAAGGAGATGTTTAGCAGAATACAATAGAAGTGAATAGATACAAATGCAAGCAAGCTCCTAAAATTGCAACAGTTAAAGTAAAGAGCAGCATGAATATATTTTTATGCTTTCAACAGAAAATGATTTGGGGTGAGTAAATGATGACAGGATTTCCTTTTCTTTTTTTGCTAAACTATTCCTTTCAGTGTCTTTTAGTTTGTTTGGTTTGTTATTCTTTACCTAGAAGCCTCTACATTATCCATTCTTATGTTTTAATCCATTATTATTATGTTTTAAGATGTTAGTTGCTGTTTGGTGACGCTGTAGAATAGTTCAAATGGTTTTTCCGGGTGATAACGGTCATGTCAGCAGCTTTCTCCGAAGAAGAAAACCAAACAAGAGCGTCCTGCTCCGTGGCTTTGACCTCTCGCCGAGTTTGTTCAAGGTGGTTTGAGCGGCGGGATCCGTTCCATCGATGGACTTCTGTGTCACTAAACCACGAAAACCTCATCTCTCTCTCTTTCTCTCTCGGACTCGGCCAAGGCCACTCCGGGTCTGGAAGCGCACATGGTATTTTTTAGCTTGAATTCCAGTATTGTTTTTCTCCTGGTCCTTGGGGGTCGGCGGTGTTCCCATGTGGCGAGAGTGACAGAATGACCCTGTGGTTGGAGCGATAGGACCGAGACGTGTCGTAAGACTGCACCTGATGTTTTCAGGGTCGTGTTGTGTAGCCGTGACCTTTTTTGTGACAAGAGTTTCCTAAAAACGAGTGTCTGACCTCCTCATACACATTGTGATTTTGTACGTCGTCTGATGTCACTCTTGGAAAAATAATAAGGAATTTCTGCTCACATGTGTGATTTTTCTGGTCAGTCTTTAGGCCACTAGCACCAAAAAAGAGGCGGACTCTCCGGAAAACACACCTGATGGGACACCAGGGTGTGTAAGATGCACTCCTCGGTCCAGGGCAACAGTGGGCCGAACCAAGATGGCAGCAGAAAGATCAAACAGAGGAAGAGGAAGAAGGTACACAAATACTGACGGATCATCTGTATCATGTTGAGATTATATAGTGTCTGTTAGCACCACTAGTGTCTGTTTAATGGAACTGCAGTCTGTTTATTTGGGCCGGACATAACAATAGGCTCAACCAATAGGGAAGTTGGGGGCGGGGCTATCTGTTTCCTTATAAGGTATTGTTGAACCAGAAATATTATTGTAATATAACACAAGATGAAGTTGTTTGTTCACATTTAACATTTTATGGATTGCCTCAAATGTTCTGTAAATCATATAAAATAATATATTTTTAATGTATATTTTAGCTGTGAATTATATATAATTAAGAAAATATTGATATTACTATGAATATTATTATTAATAATATATAAATAATTTGTCATATTTTTAGTGTATTATTAATAATTCACTGCTTAAGATTGAATCATTATATTATTAGAATATTATTAGTAATAACAACAACAATAATATTAGTAATCTATTATTATTATTATTATTTATAAAATAAATTATTGATTTTATAAATGTTACACCATTGTATATTACAGATATTATTGGCTCTGGTTAATTGCTTTTGTTATTCCTTTGAAGTTGCTTTGGATGAAAGCGTTTGCTAAATGCATGTAAATATAATTCCCTCTTTATAAATAACTATTTTAATAAATGCATTAATGCATTAATGTAAGTGATTAATCATATTGTATATTTAAATATATGTATATATAATGATACATTTCTCAAACAATGCCCTAATAATAATACATTTTAAATAAATTATTTTGAATTATTTTCAAATATAATAATAATAAGAATACAATCATCGCCATTATTATTTATCATTCTCAGCTAAAATATACATTAAAAACATATTTTACATAATTTACAAAACATACATAAAAATCATACATTTTAACATTCATAACATTTAAGGCAGTTGAATCTTTTATTTATATTTCGAAATCTCCCGTGTGCCAGACAAACAGACAATCTTGCCCCAAGCTTACACTAATGGGCCACTCAAAACCAAACAACCAACCTAACTCTGTTAATTTTACACTAGAAGTAACACCCAGAGGTTCTTTTAATACTTATCATAGATTCCAGCCCTTTAATATGCAGTGGAAGCATCAGCAAGAAACAAGTCTGAGTATTTTCCTCCCCGTCCTATTTTACTGACTCTAGCTTCTCTGATGTTTACTGCAAACATCCAAACAGGGAAGTTGTTTTTCCCTCGTCTCCTAACAGATACCGAGTCAAAATCGTTCCCTTCCCTCCAACGACATCAGAGACACTGCAATTACAGCCAATCACAATCACGTTTACTGTCAGGCCTCTATATATCAGAATCAGCCTAAGCTGCGAGTTCATAAAGCATCTAATGACACGTAGCATTTATATCTCTCCAGAGGTGAAGCGCCGGCCGATTTGGATTGCCAAAAGTGTGCGGCGTTTGTGTTTGTGCACTAAACTGCAGGACTCCCACAGTGTTTTTGAATTAGTAATAATACAAGCTGTATTTTCTCCATTGCAGAGCGCGGCGGCCTGTGGCGCGGAGGCTCAGAGCAGTGCCATCCAACCAACCCACATCAGAGAAGCCATCAGGCGCTACAGCCACAAGATCGGCCCGCTCTCCCCCTTCTCAGTACGTAATAACAGAGCCGTAAAAGAGTTATATTTATAATCGCAGCGCAGCCCCATTTTAAAGTGGTCAAGCCCTGAAGTATTGGAATTGTTTAGCGCAATTTGCGGTTAGTGTAATTTTCCTCATAAAAGTCACATAATTCTACTGGAGACTTAAATAAGCGGAATTTCGATCCCTTTTGGAAATACAAAGGAGATTTAATTTTGTTTTGTTTTCTGTAAGTTCTGTTTACGGCTGAAGAGATGGCTGCTTATTTCGCACGCTTACGTATGCGACTGTGCAGCGAGTTATAATTTTCCATCAGGCGCAGAAGTGTGGGTGTCTTAAGTGCTAGGCTGCGTTTGAGAAATGGCTCTTGGAGGCTTCGAGGCTTTCTCGCAGCCAATTTGGAGGCTTTTGCTGCTGTGGTCAATCTGCAATTCACAGGTGATGAGCAATTTACCAATGACGGCCCACTTAATGCTTCCTGAGCCAATGGCTGCCAGAAAACCTGCCAGTGATGGTTTTCTGTGGCTGTTTTTGGTTTTAAATACTGATATTTGTTAGTTTTCATCTGGCAAATCACTAAATCACAGTTTTAATTCATTTTACACCAAATTGCAAAATAACTTCCATTGTAATGCACAACATCCTGAGATATTTCCCATTTCTTGCATGTTTGGTCCAAATATTCAGTAAGAACTGCAAAGGCATGATGGGAGCATGTTCTTATTACATCTCTAAAAGCCCTACAATTTCAATGTTTCCAAGCTACGCAGGATAAACGTGACTGGATTTCCATGGCATGAACATGAGCCCAGCATGTAGGAAAGTGGGAGTTGCACAGGGACGCGGTGTATTGTTTAATATATAAAACAGGTGGTACATGGTTTCCAGTGTATGATGCTGAGTGAAGACTTCCAGATGTTCTCGAGTGCCACTCGCATTGCCTTTGATGAGTAAATCTGGGCTCCTTACTGGGAATGGCACAGGAATAATTAGACGGGTTTGGTGCAAGTGACTGAGTGAGTGCCTTCAGAACCAAGTTATCATGTAATTGGCTGAGTTTTATTGCGACTGGAGCCAGTTTAAACACATGATTAATTGCACCAATAAGCAAGGTCTTTTAAAAAGCCTGAAAGGTAGAATTAAGCCCTTGTTTGGGTGGTCGAGCGTACGTGGGGTCGCCAACAGACACAAGACACTTTCTCATTAACATGGACTGTTATCTATTGGCGTGGTCGACTTCCAGACTTTCGACGTTGGTGCAGTTAAGTCGACGTATTACCTTCAAATGCGTGTGAGATTCTCAACACTCCCCCAGACTGAAACGAAGAGAAATCGCCAATCTGGAAACGGTTCGCTTTCACTCAAGTTTCACCGTTTGTGGATGTATAGCATCATGTAATTTAAACGTCTGCCCCAGTGACTGCTGTTGGAGGCTTTATCGGCCTCAAATTACCAGAATCAAGTCATTGTGAGATTATTAACTTTGAAATCGAATTAAGAGGGTAACGCAAGACCTACAATCATTCAGAGATCATTCGATTACACTCACGCACAGGGCAACGCAATTACCTCCCCGTCCGCAAGGACAGCAAGTCACCGGCCAAGAAGAAGTATACTTTTATTTGATTCCACCGGCTGCTGTTGTGGAAAAGCGGCTCATCAGATGGAATTGTTTTTCCTTTTATGTGTTCGTTACTGCCAGTTTTTGTAAACGCCTGGCTCTGATGCTTAATCTGACCTGCTAATGCGAGAAAAACTTTCTAGTGCTTTCTAGTGGCGTAAGCACATGAGAGGTTTATTTCTAGTGCACAGATATCTGAAAATCACCTGTCTGTCTACAAACACTGAGAGTTTGAAGAGTAAGCGTGTGGTGTATTATAAAACATAAGCATAACTAACTGAATTATAATAATTATAACTGAATAGAGAAATTTGGAGGGTGTTCTCAGTGGTTTTTAATCTTACTTGCAGTTTCCCCTACTCTCACTTTACGTAACTCTTTGGGCCAAAGACAATAATACCTCTTTCTAGTCTATATCTGAGGCCGCTGACATCCGCTGAACTTGCTGTTTCTCTGCCCTTTTCAATGCCTCATAAACACCTCGTTATAAACAACCCATTGGAGCAGGTTTTACATCCCCGAATTCCAGTCGCATCCCTCACGTTGGCATCGGACGCCAGTTCCTGCGAAACCTTTCTTAACAATTACACATTTACAAGTAGAGACATTCTTCCCCGTGGTTTGAATAGCTTGTTATTACTCCATGAAATTGCTTCTTGGATGTCAAGCGAACGGTCGGACTGGCAGCGGTGTTCAGAAGTGGGTCAGTTGGAACGGGAAAACGACACACGGTAGTCTTCCAAAGAGGCAGTATTTTATCAAAATGATATTAAAACCTCCCAGTGCAGAAATGCAGGCCGAGCACTGGCGCCATTTGAAGTAAAGCGTAATATTTGTCTTTGAAATAAGTTTATCGGAGAAAGAACAGCAACTTCCTGGGTTTTGAACACAAAGAGTTGGGTTTGTTTTTATTTCACGCCAAAGTGTTGGCAACGGCAGCCTTTCTTTTCTTGTTTGCTGAAGCATCGATATGAAAATACTATGCCATTAGAATCATGCCAGAAAACGCTTTGCCGTTTCTCTCTCTAGATTTATGGAGTCGTTTTTTTCTCCCCCCTCTTCTTAAGTATAATTTCTGTCGAGCCGCATCTGGAAGTATTTATTTCAGTGCCATGTAATCCATCTCGTGCCGCAGTAAACAGACTGGCTATTATTTTTGAATAAAGTCTCATCTTCAGGCTTCGAGAGCGCCGAGCGCTGTCTGCGAGCCCTCCTGGCTGTTTCAGATGCTATTGATTTACGGTGGGTTTTTCCATATGCTGACCCCCAAATCCCACTTCACAGCGAGGTGGTGTACAGTACGGCCCATTAAGTCGGAGTTCTGGGGATGCACTTCCCCGCTGGAGTGCGCTGGATCTGGCTGAGTTTGGACTCCCCAAATGACGGGGCTCTGCAGCACAATAACAAATCTAATCCATTAGCCAGAACTCTCCAAGGTGCCGCTTTACTCTAAATCACACCGCTTTTCAGTTCAGGCTCGAGGACAGAGCTCACATTCGGATTGCAATACTGTTGTTTACAGCGAAGCATCATTGGGCATTTCCAGAGAAATTGAGCAATATCAAGATCAGTTGGGTTTTATGATGCAATGCCTTTTATTTACTGACTGTGGCGTGACTCCCAAACTAACCTTAACCAACAGAGATCTTGACTTTCATTGAAACGTTTTAGTGATCATAACTACTTGCAATACTATTTATAATAATAATAATAATAATAATAAAATTCAAAATATATTCAAAATAAAATAATTGAAAGAAATTATTGACCTTAACTTTAATTTTTTTTAGCATCATAGCTATTTGCAAAGGCTAATATATATATATACACACACATACACACACACGTGTGTATACATATATATATTGTAGTCTAATCAAACACATGTGTGTGTTTGTGTGTGTGTGTGTGTGTGTGTGTGTGTGTGTGTGTGTGTGTGTGTGTGTGTGTGTGTGTGTGTGTGTGTGTGTGTGTGTGTGTATATATGTTTGTATATATGGGTCAAAGACGTTAAGATGTCCGCATCAAAAGAAATGTATAAAAGTGATTTTGTGTCCATAGAAAACACATTAAATGTCTACTTTTAAGGTTTCAAATAAGTTTTTGGAGAATAAAATGTCAAAATTTGGTTGAAATAATGTTACATTGTCATTCAGTGTAACACAATATTTATGCAAAAATTCAAACAACATGCTTATTCTGACGTGTACATATTAAAATATCTAAAATAATTAATTATGGAGCATGCTCAATTTTATTGTGTTTTAAATTTAAAAAAAATTTTTTTTTTAATTTTTAAAAAAAATTCTTACTGAAAAATGTGCAAAACCTAATTTAGTGGCAAATGTTAAAAATGTAAAATTACAACTCATTAGTATTTGGGGTGAAAGTAATTAGTCTTTTAATATGTCAAATTGTTGTAAATATGCCTGACAAGCTTGTTACACTGAATGACATTTTACTGGGTGTCTTCTGTAAATCAGGGGAAAATGTATGATATTTATTTTTTGCTCAGAAAAACAAGAACAAAATTGCAATGAAATAAAACAAAAAACTTTTTTCATTTTTTGGGGGAAAAACTACACCAGTCTTTTTTTTATGCTTAAACACTTTTTCATCTTTGACCCAAATATATATATCTATATATATAATGTTTATATATATATATATATATATATATATGTTTTTATATATATATATATATATATATATATATATATATATATATGTTTTTATATATATATATATATATATATATATATATATATATATATATATATATATTAATTATAATTTACATATGTCTGTAAAATTATATTTTTACATGTTTACATATAAGCAATTGAATTATATAAGCTGAATTAAATGATTATAGATGGCTTTTATTAGAATGATGTTTATTGATTTAATTATGTAAAGTATCTATGTAACCAATCAATGCAATATTATATATATAAAACAAAAAAACAACAACAACATATTGCCACGAGTGATATCTGGAGCTGCATTAGTGAGCGTGTCCACTACACCGCTCGACCCAGCTCGTTCTACCCATCAAACTCTCACCCCATGATTTTACAGACACAGATACGTCTTGCATTAAAACCCACACTTAGCCTTGTCTATTTTCCTAAGCCCTCTGGATTTCAGATCGAAGCGTCTGAAGCAGGTTCTGACCCGGGACGACTGTACATGGATACGGTTGAACTCGAGCGCTGGCGGTCTGACGGCGGGGAAGTCCCGGTCATACGGCATCTCGTATGCACCACAGCCTTGATCCAATTCAGCCGGCTCCACACAGACAGGACCGTCCCGCCGGGCGCCAGCGCACACACACACACACACACACACACGTCTCCACATCTGTCTCGTGCTGCTCATGAATATGCACGAGCAGGAGTTACACTTATGGCAACGTCTCATTACGGTCAGTGAAATGCACACGCATGCAGCTCTCTGCTATCTTGTCTCGAGACCTTAGAGGTTAGTCCACCCAAAAATCAAAGTCCTGTCATTTATCATCATTTACTCGCCCTCATGTTGCTGCAAGGTGTGCTATGCATCTGCAGCTGTACAGCAGCGCCAGCCATAGCTTTGGGTTCGGAAAAGACATTATCTCAAAAGTCATAAGAAAAGTCAATATTTGCTCTCAAATCCTGTTTGTGTTGATGTGTCAGTTTGAAAATATGAAAGTGTGAATAAAAGCTTTTTAAGAGAAATAAAAAAAAACAGCTGGAAATTGTCTATTCCTCATTAAAACTGTCGTATGATTACAGAAGTAAAACACAGCATGTTAGTAGTATTGCAGTGTTATTTTACTTTCATTGTTATTTATTCTGTTATAGTTACATTCATATCATATTTTGTTTATCTATCTTCTGGTTTATTTTACTTTTAGTTAAGTTATTTTTAGTAAATTTGCTGTTTTTGTCTTCTGTTGTTTTTGTATGTCTGTATAGTTTTATTAATTATTAATTTGATTAATTTCACTGTTAATTTTACATTTTAGTACATGAAGTTAAACTGAATGAAAATGAGAAATACGATTATTTTATACTTTTTAATTTATTTAAGTTAAAATTACATTTATTTGTTGTTTTTGTCTCTCTTTTTTTTTGGTTATGCGTTTTTTAAATATAATTTGATTAATTATCAATTTTATTAATTACACTGTTAGTTTGCTATGTAAGTACATGAAGTTAAACTGAATGAAAAAGAAATAGAAAAATAAAATACAATTATTTTGATGTTTAAATTTATTTCAGTTAAAGTTTAATTCATAATTTTTTATATGATTTTATATTATACAATTTTAATACTTTTCCACAAAAAATAACAGAGAAATAGCAGTTCACTGTAATTTAAACATTTCTTTATTTATTTTTGTCAAATGTACTCCAATAATCAGTTTTATCACACTATTATAACACTTTTTCGAGCTCAACTTTCACTGAATGATAAAGAGCATCTGGGACATTCTGCTAAACTCCTACAGTTGGAACGACATAAGTGTGAGTAAATAATGACAGCGTTTTCATTTGTTGGGTGAACTATCCTTTCTTTTTCTCGTCCAGTTCCTGCCCGGGCTCAGTCTGTGACAGATCTTTGTTTTTCTTCGCTGGTATTTATGTTCTTTTTGTGCCGAAGTGTTTAAATGTATTCCTGACCCTTTTGTCTAATGTGTATCTTGGCCTGTGGACCTTGCGTAAAAATGACAAGAGAGAACTATTGGAGGTGTTCGGGCTGAAATATGCACACCACGCAGTTTTATGGAGCGTGCGAAGGACTTTGACACTAACAATGTTCCTGTGTTCATCAAACCGGCCGGCCAGCGTAAAACAATGACTGTTTGAACGGTCACACACGAGACCCATGTCTTATTGTTTATTACATGCTATAAACAATGCCCGATGGCCGCCTTTTTGTTTCATTGTGCATAAAAATAAAAAGAAGACAGAATGATATTGTAGCTAATGAGTTGCATCTGGTCCCTTCAGCACTGGACTGATAATTGGAGTGTCATCTCTCGGCGGAGAGGAGACAGTTTGTCTCTCACATTTACACGGCCGGCCAGCGAGAGGACACAGCGGCGCTGATCAAAGATAAACCTCCTCTCTCCAGGGGTCAGCCATCTTTTTTCCTCACGATCCTGGCAGTGATGCAGCTTAACAGGCTAGAAAAGAGAAGTGCAAACAGTTTCCTTCCTCACGCAAACAAGACGACCAAAGAAGCTTTTCTTTCAACTTGGCTGGGGTTTTGCCTGCCAAACGGCCGGAGCACTGGAGGGACAAGCTGTTCTCTCCTTGTAATGGTGATCAGATCAAGCTGAGTTTAATATTAGAGCCATTCACCTCTCGTTACCGAAAATATAATCGAGAATAGACCGCCTAGATTCCCTAATAGGTTTAACAAATGGCTGTGTGTGTGTGTGTCTTTGGCGTATAAATACACTACCATTCAGCAGTTTGGGATCAGATTCTTAATGGGTTTTTTTTATTTATTATTGTTTTCAAAAAAGGCTGCATTTTCAATCAGAAAAACTGTAAAATCAGTAAAACTGAGAAATATTATAATGTTGAAGAACTGCATTCTAATATGCTGATTTATTATTAGTGTTAGAAACATTATAGTTAAAAAAACAGCTTTCATAAAAAAAATAGAATTTTTTAGAATTTAGAATTTTAGTTTTGTAACAATGTAACTTTTCGAATAACTTTTCAAAGGTTTGGGGTCCTTACTTTTTTTTTTTTTTTTTTTTTTAACGAAATTCATAGCCTACTTATTCAGCACGGATATTTTAAATTGATAAAAAAAAAGGTGTTAGTTAAGACTTCTGTCATTTCATTTCTACTTTGAATAAAAGCTGTTTTTTTTTTCTTTTTATTAATTGAAGAGTCATGAAAAATGTGTCACAGTTTTCACAAAAAAAGTAAACAGCACAACAGATTTCAACACTGATAATAAATCAGCATATTATGATTTCTGAAGGATCACTGAAGACTGGAGTAATGATGCTGAAAGATCCTAAAGTTATTTTAAATTGTAATAATATTTCACAATATTACAGTTTTTTTTTGTTGATTCATAAATGCAGTCTTGGTTAGCATACTTTAGTTTAATTATGTTATATGGAATATAATTCATTTATAGGATAAACCTGTATGATTTGCATTTGTATGAAATCCCGACATTTTTAATTATTGAGGTGGACTTTTCTTTTAACTCTTATGACACTGGGCTGACCAAAATGATCCCTTGTATATAAATTAATCAATTAATGCATAAAGTTCATGTGACTCTTTTGACCTAAACAACTGCAGTCCAAGAGCAAATACTCTTGCATGTGAATATAAAACTCTTTTTTTTTTTCTTTTTTTTTGGACTGTCAGACTCACACAGTTAAAGAAAATCATTAATTCACATCATGCAACCAATGCAAATTCAACAGCTTGCACAAATAACCGCCAACATATGGTGAGCATTCACAGGAGTGACGGACACGAGCGCGCGTCCAATAAAGCCTTCCAGACCCCTGCCAGCCTTCCGTATCCACCGATCCCAGATTTCTGATCCATTCGCTGTGGATTTCAGCACAGTCCGTAATATATACGGGCAATAAAATCAGCGAGGGTCAGTTGCTGCGCTACTGGAATGCGCTTGTGTACGCGGCCTCTCAAACCGCACGGCCTCTTCCTTCTTGTACTGTCAGCAGGCGATATTTCATCAGAAAGCCTCTCTCTGCACAGAGTTTTTCTTGGACCCCTTTCGGCTTGGTTTCACGTCTTGCCACCCACTGCCAAGGCCAGAGGCCGGCCTGGATGAGCCGCGTCTGAACCTGGAGACCTCCACCAAGTGTTTCTATAAAGGGGGAGCGAGACCTTACTTAGCACTATTGAATGCAAAAATTGAGATTTATGAATGGCCGAGCCTGGTGTAAAAGCACGAAGGCAGAATGTTTCATTTGCACTGAAGTTATATTCTATTTCAGTACTGTTAGTGTCCTTAAAGAGGATGGAATAAGATCAGAATAAAATTGCATTTGACACTGTCGTTTTTAAATCATTGAACTTTCTCGTTGAGTAAGTTGCAGGTGTTTGTGTTGAAATGCAGAACTGTTGAGTGAATTCACTCCTGGATTTTATGACATTTTAGGTGGGAAAACAGTATCTTTCTCACCAGGGTTAGAAATTAACCAGGCCTCAAGAAAAAATAAAAAAAATGTCTAGAAATGACCAGTAGCTTTCTGATATTTCTATTCTGCCCTACAAAGCAAAAAGGCAGTAACTACAGAATTGTGCAGAACTGAGAAAAATGACTTAAAAGTTATCCTGTCATCCAGCCTAAGTAGTTACTGTACAAACAACCACCATTTTTCTCCAAAACAACTCACATTTCAGATAAGATGTTTTGTCAAATAACAAAAGATGCCTTGAATGTCATGAAAATGAAAATAACTAATTTTTGATCAAAAATGCAGTTACTGCCTTTTTGCTTTGTAGGGCAGTATTTGCGTTTCAGTTTGAGTGTTATATAGTAACGCTAATATAATGAGATTTTTGATTAAAATATGACATAAAATCAGCTTTGAAAACACTTAAACAAGTTATAAAATGTGATTTAAGACTTTAACTTAAATTCATCATATTTGATGAATATGACATGAAATTAAAATAAATCATCTGTGACAGTATTGAGCAGTTTAATCAAGCATGGAAACCTTTTCTTTTGAAATTAATTTTTTATTTATTATTTACTTTTAAAATTTTTATATGTTTACAGTGTTCAAAATTAATTTAAATATAATGCTTAAAATATAATAAAATGTAATAAATTAAAAATGATTATTTATTTATTTATTATATAATGTTCCGGTCTGTATGTTATGAAATAATCAGATAATTTAATATTTTGATATGGACTGTGTTTTACTGCTAACATACATAATTGAATTAAATAATTAAATATAATTAAATTAAATAATTATTATGAATTATAATTATATAATTTAATTATAGTTTTAATTCTGTAAAATATGTAACAAATTAATGTGGCATGGAATGTTACCAAAAAAAAAGTTCCAAAAATTCAGACCCTGTTCCTCACTGTACAGGAAGTAGAATCTGTGCTGTTTTCTCTTCTTTTCTGTTTGCAAAGTATAAATGATTAGCAGAGGGGAGGACGAGGCTTGAGACTGAAAATATATTCCATACAGGAAGGAGCCCTTCCCTGAGATATATCTCCATTGCTTTCCGTTGAACGTGCACGTTATATACATACATCAGGCTGGATTTATTTTTCAGGATCTTTAGGGAAACCCTCTTGGTCAGCTTCCTCCGGGATGTGTATTTATATGTTGGAAAATAAGCCTGTGATGTTGTGTGAGGCCGAATGAAACTGAGAATCTGCTGTGATGGAAAAACCCAGCATGTAATAAAGCGCCATTCATGCTCAATCTGTCAAACTGTGCTACCCAATCAGAGCAGAATTCACACAGTCAATCAGTTCAGAGACACATCACATGTTTTGAATCAAAACTTTTATATTGTTTTCTTTATGAACACTCGAGATTTTCATTTGTAGATGGTTGTTCATGTGATTTATTCATTTCAGAAAGCTTTTACATCTTTAAAGGATTTCAGTACATTGCTAGGGAGTGTCATGCGGTTGCTATGGTATTCTGGCTGCTTGTTATGTGATACATGGAATGTTTTTAAGTTTTTTAATGTTTTTTCAATCTCAGTGGTTGCTAGTATTGGTCTACCGATATGTGTTTTTTGATAGCCGATGCCGATATCTTGGAAAGCAGAAAGCCGATAACCAATATAATGCCGATATTATTTTTTTATTATTATTATTAATATTTCAGAAATTTGAAATCATTTGACAATGGATTAAAAAATAAATGTGTAAAAGCAACATACTTAAACTGTAGATGAAAAGGTATTTTTCGCAAATAAATAAATATTTAATACAAAAATAATTAAAAAGAAAGCAAACACTGTAACCAACAGGGCACTCAGTATTCTAAGAAATTTGTGTGTATTGGGAATCATTTTTCAATTAAAGCCAGGGTAACCCTCATTTTACATACAGCATACAGTGAAAATTACATGAATATGACAGTCACGAGTTTAAAGATTAAAGCATTCAATTCACACAGACAGACCGTCATGCAGAGAATACGCAATCATGCTGGATACACATGCATACTTCACAAGACCTCACAGCTGGATTCGACTAAGTTTGCAAGATTTGTTAATTTAAATGTTCATTAGTCATTAAAAAATTTGTTTAAATTATATAATGCTTACGGCAAACGAGAAAGTATTATAATGTTGGCCTTTCTATAACTAATAGGCCTAATATAAAAGCAATCATTAGAATACTTTCTGTATACATTAATTCCTTTGTTTAATTGTTCTGTCTGATTATTAGACAGACAGCTATCCATATCAGAACTGTTAATGATGGTGATGATTAACCAAGCGAGATAGTGTGACCGTCAAAATAAAAGTCTGGTGTAACTTCAAAATAAAAGTCGAACACATCAGCCATGTAGAAAAACTTATCGGTCGATGCCGATATTTATAATATCGACCGATATATCAGCCTTGCCGATATATCGGTTGACCACTAGCTGCTAGGCAGGTTTACATGATGTCTACTAGAAGCTGACTGATAGTGGCTTTTACCGATAATAAGATCAGGGCCTGAACCACACTGGCCGATATAAAAATATACTAAAATATTTTAGTATTAGCGTTTCAGTGAAATAATCCTTATTTCTTAAAGTATATGCAATATTTATGGAAATGTTTTTGGAAATATTGTGGTTTATGGTTGGTCACAATTGTAACTGGTGGGTTAATTTATATTTCTGCTTTCATCAAATTCTTATAAATCTCAGCCCAGTTATTAACACTGTATCATCAAATTCAATGCAAACTATTATACATAAAAAACCCTTATACATAAAAACCACACTGATAGGTATAATGAGATAAAAGACAAAAAATGCTGTTATCCAAGCGGCCTAATGTTGCCATAAACATGTTTACTTGCTCTATGACCACACTCAACAAAACTGAACAATTATAAATACATATATAATACTAAAAATCTTAAGGTTGATGTGGACTCAAATATATATATATATATATATATATATGTTAATTCAAGTTGTTACATGACCAGATAAGTTTACTTCCTGTTTGCACTATGAGAGGATGATGGTTGCATCAAAGCTCCAAACCAATAGGTTAGTAAAGCATGTTAACCATGGAATACTGCACATACTTAACGAAGACCCTTCATTTTTTACACATTAGCAGGAAATGCACTGAAACACCAGTCAGTTACATTTTTAGAGCTTTATAAATGAAAACCTTCTTTTGGTTGCCCAAGTCCGGAGGGGAAACCACAATCTTGGCAACCCTGGAGGAATCAGTGACTCTAGAGGTCACTTTCACTCTCGCACTGGATAATTACAGCAACGGATGCAACCCAGAAAACTTTTGGTATGGATTTTTGTCAATAATCAGACGTTCCAGCAATCAATTATCGGTTAGCATTAATCAGCAAAACCGATAAATCGGTCGACCTCTAGTTGATAGGGTGCTTTGAGTGATTTCAATGTGTTATCTAGAGAGTTTCCAGTATATGGTTACTAGGGTTTCTAAATGTTTGTTGGGGAATTGTGCATGTTTAAAGCTAAATTTGCATGCATTCAGTGTGAGATGATGAACAGAAGTTGAGTTTTTCCACATCCAGTGTAACAGATACAGGTGCAAACCTAAAAGCGATCCAACATCACATGTTCTCCTGTTCCTCATTGGTCCTGATTAGAAATCTGCTCTCCAGTGTGCTGATCCTATAATTGGACTCAGAGATAATGACCCAAAGAAACAGAAGTCGACAGCAAATCAAGCCTCAACCTTTGAGCTTTGATACACGAGTTTGGCTTTATAAGTTCCAGCTTGTCAAAGCTTTCACAATATCCTTTCTTTCTTGCCTTATTCTGTGGTTTTATTTCCAGTCAGTTCATGTTTCTGGGCCTGTATCTAGTTTGAGTCGCCTGTTTTCCTGAATCCAGCTCCGTCCTGTCTGGGACCTGTCTCCATTTCGCTTTTGTGTCCCGTTAAAACGCCAGACAAATGAAGAGTTCGCCATAATACGAATGCAAAAAAAAAAACATGCATCAAAAACAAATTGTATCGCATGGAGGACATGGCCAAACAGTGCACATCTGCTTTTAATTCTCAGTTTCTTTTATAAAAAGGAAAATAAATTACATTTATAATGATCTACCACCCCGAGTGGCTTTGGATTTCATCAGCTCCATCCTTTTTACCCACAATGCAGCTGTATGTATTGTCTTGCTGCAGTCGCTGCAGTGCTTCTCTTCTTTTCCTCTCTGTGGTTAAATAATGATAATTAACAGCGCTTTCGGTGGGGTTTGCAGGGTTCTGTTCATAAAGACACTTGTTATTTTTATTTGTTGCCCGTGACTGGATCTGCCTTTCACTCCGGGATTGTGGTGACCTGATGGTTTCCTTCATGAAATACAGATCTCTGTTGGCAGAAACTCAGGATCCAGAGTCGTGTCCTTAAGTAATTACAATGATGTTTGTGTGTGACCACTTATTACTGTCCAACCGAGTGCTTATGGGAGCTCAGATGACATGATGTTGAACGCCTCATACAGTATGAAGTATATGCAACGGACTGAGAACATCACATTCAGAGTGCGTCAATGACAAATGGATGAAAACTGAAGAAGATTCATGTTGGTTTCATACATTTTTTATGAACATTTATACCGATTTTAACAAAAGCTTTGATTGAATGGCTCTAAAAATGTCCATTGGTTAACCATGTCACATTAATGCTTCATTTACACATTGAATACACTGTAAAACAAAAATCCATGTTTTTGAATTTGC
This sequence comes from Carassius auratus, assembly GCF_003368295.1. Lineage (NCBI taxonomy): Eukaryota > Metazoa > Chordata > Actinopteri > Cypriniformes > Cyprinidae > Carassius > Carassius auratus. The sequence goes on along the minus strand of NC_039259.1, from coordinate 25,977,483 downwards.
TTATGTGATTAATGGACCATTTTCTTTATCAAAATTTCATGTTCAATGTGTTACCTGCCAATTTTTTTAATATAAAAAAAAAAAAAAAAAAAAAAAAACTCAAATTTGCTAATATTAAAAATGGTCATGAAAATCTACAAGTGTCATTTCTGTAATGTAATTTTAATACAAACACTGAAATATTTATTGCATTTAATGTAATTAATAAATGAATAGTTATGGTAAAATAAATCACCAATTTTGTGCAAAAAGATTTTTTTTTCTAATAATTGCTGTTCTTTAGAACTATATATTCATCAAAGAATCCTAAAGAATAAAGTGCATCAGTTTCCACAAGAGTATGAAGCACACAACTTTCTTCAACATTGATTATAACCAGAAATGAGCATCAAATCAGTACATTAGAATGATTTCTGAAGATCATGTGACACTGAAGTAATAATGCTGAAAATAAAGCTGTGCATCACAAGATTAAACATATGTTTTAAACAGTAATATGTCACAATTTGTCTGTTTTTACTGCATTTCTGATTAAATAAATACAGTCTTTCAAAGACATTAAAAATCCCTAACTTCTGAATAGTAGTGTTTATGATTTCTGTATGATTATGTGTATTCTCTGTGTCTTTAAAACATTTTTCAGGCAGAAATATTTGAATCATAAAACATATTTGCAACCTAGTTGTTATACGGTTCAGAAATAAAATATGTGAACCATATAACAACTACTCTGCAGTCGTGTGGACCCTCACAATTACACCCCTGTGACATTTTTAAAGTCGAGCCTTCAACAAATCAGAATGCCTTTCCACAAATAGATTCATAAACCACTTGTTAACCACATTTGTTTTGTATCTGCGCTTCTAATAGATGAGGATGGTGTTTCATAACCCGCAGAACCAGAAATACTTCGATTAAACATTAAAGAGGGAAAAAAGCAGCACATTCCAGACTGCGTCGTCTGTGAAACCGGAAAACAAGAGCCGGCCTTCTGCCTCTGTGGAACTGGAGCGCTAATTCATACCAGATTTGCTTCTCTCTTGTGTTCCCCGACAGAGTGCCTACCGCAGGAACGGGATGACTTTCCTGGCCTGCTGAGGTGAGCGAGAGGAGGTCTGGAGGAGACTCTGTCTGCGTCTGTCTTTCCGAGTCTGCAGGTTGGTTTGGACAGGAAGTGCTCTGGACTAACACAAATCTGGATTGGACACTTTTTTTTTTTGTTTAGTTGGGGTTCATTTAAACTCTAGAAGTACGACTTTGCTCTTTTTTAAAATGGTTTTTAGTCGTAGTTTTAGTCGGTTACAAAATGTTCTCAATAATTTGATCTATTTTGATGATGTTTATTTTTTCGGGGGAGGGGTGGGTAAAAGTTGGGTAATGAAAACCCATCTTCTTTTTGATGCTGTAATACATTATTTATTAAATTGTAATATCTGGCCATAGTATTTTTATACCATTTCTGTTTGGATTTAGATTTAGAATAAAAATTAATAAATTAAATTAAATGTATTATTATTTATTTATTATTTATTTATTTAAAGATTGTCAATGAAGGAGTCATGGTATTACCATAAAAAATACAAAAAAAAGTTAAGGGTTTTTAGATTCTTGTTCTTCTGCTCATCAAGGCTGCATTTATTTGATCAAAAATACAGAAAAAACTGTAATATTGTGAAATATTATTACAACTTAAAATAATAGTTTTCTATTTGAATATACTTAAAAAAAAAAAAATATTCCTGTGATGCAAAGCTGAATTTTCAGCATCATTCCTCCAGCCTTCAGTGTCACATGTGACATCAGTCGATCACATGATCATTTAGAAATCATTCTAATATTCTGATTTATTATGAGTGTTGGAAACAGTTCTGCTGTCTAATATATTTGATCAATAAAAGGTTAAAAAGAACTGCATTTATTCAAAATAAAAAAAAATTCTAATAATATATTTTCTTTACTATCACTTTTTATCAATTTAACACATCCTTGCTGAATAAAAGTATTGATTTTATAAAAAAAAGAAAAAAAATGACTGACCCCAAATTACTGACCAGTCGTGTATATTGTTATTACAAAATATTTATATTTTAAAAACATAGCTTTTTTTTTGTTCTTTATTTTATTTTATTTTTTATTCATCAAAGTATCCTAAAAAAGTATCACATGTTCTGAAAAAATATTAAGCAGCAGAACGGTTTCCAACTTTGATAATGAATCATCAAATTAGAATGATTTCTAAAGGATCATGTGATAATGATCCTAAAAATTTACATTTTTTAGGTATGTAAAAATCATTCCTTATTATCCATGTCTCTCTCTCTCTGTGTGTGTGTGTGTGTGTGTGTGTGTGTGTGTGTGGCACAGAAAGGTCTTGAAAACGTAAAAAAGCCCTGTATGGTATTGTCATAGTACATGTGCAAAATATGATAATGTGATAGTACTTTTGGGTGTCTCTCGTCGACTCGAACAGATCTGAGCTCTAGATTCTCAGAAGAGCACAACATAAATAAAGCTGACGATCTGATTCCCCAGCAGTTCCTGGAGTGGGACGCACTGATGTTGAACTACAGTAGTCTGTATTATCACTATAACATCTGGGCTTGTTAATAACATACAGCGCTGTGTGTCATGCAATGCTCTGCTTGACTTTCCATTTCCAGTATGACAGATGACCCAGAATTAATGCAAACCAAGATGATGATAACGCCACTCGCTTCATTATACATGCAATGTGATGTGACATTTTAGATTTTTAAATTAGCAAATTCTTTTTCCCTTTCTTAAAGTCCTAGCAATGAACCTTGTTCACGTTTCCGTTTTTCTCAGCAGCGGAAGTCGTCATAGTTGGGTTAACTTGAAGAGCAGTGAATGGGAGAGTACCACAAATACATTTTTTGCACTCAAATAGCAAAAGAAAAAGACTTTCAATAAAAGGAAAAAAAATAGAGAGAGACTGATAACTGCTGTCAGAAGAGAGAATGATGTCAAATTTACTGTCACTACCATAGACACTGCATTAGAAACACCCTTGCATTAGGTTTTTTTTTATTTTGTTTTTTGATGCAAAGGCGATATATAATACAAAGAATAGTGTTATAAATGTAAAAAAAAAAAAAAAATACAAACATAAAAAACTTTCGAGGATTTATGATGCTGATGGCCATTCAATGCATCATCACAGTCTTGCGAAAAGGGTGCATGCAACTGTCTTATTTTTATGTATGTTTTATTTATTTTATTATTTGTGTGTGCGTGTGGAAAGGTGCTATATGCAAAAAAAAAACTTTTTCTTTTTGTATATAACTTTTTTGTCACAACTTATTATATTTCTTACATTAACGTTCAAATTTTGCATATTTAAATTAGCTAAGTTCCCCTTTCCTATAGAATATTTTCAGATGACTTATTAGAAAAGTATTAATTTAACAAAATTGCATATGAACAGAAAAGCTGGTCATTGAATCGGCTCACGTTTTGATTTATTTTAATTGCTGATTTGATTATTAGGCATCATGCAGGTGTTGCCTTGCGAGTCTCAGACTGTGTCCTGACTCATCCTGAGGAGAACGGAGGAAAGCTGCATTTCCATTCAGTCCTGTTCACTCGTCTGTCATCGGCTCTGCTTGAGTTTAATCCAGTCTGATGTCTTCATGTAGTGACCTGTTGCATTTAAACAGATAATACTGATGTCCCGTCCCAAATGCCTTTAATGTGTTCACATTTTCCTGTCAGCACCTTATAAACGTCCCGCAGTAAAACCCTCTATGATATTTCAAGGTGTTCGGCGTAAGCTGGACGTATTGATGTGTAGATCCATGTGAAATCCCTCAGCTTTTCTCGCAGGAAATGGACAGAGATTTATGGAGCTGAAGCGATCTGACAGCCTGCGTTTTATTTCCTTTTATTATTCACACACAGTTACAGTACGACTCTACAGATCTTCACCGAAGGTTTAAGATGGGACAGTGTTCCTGTGTGCGTGTTCATTATGAAATCATGTTTTGGAGGCAAAAAAGGTCAGGTGTTTTAATAATTTTGGCCACCATTGTATAATAATGAATAGTTCGCCTATTCATGCTCAATAGTTTATAATAACAGTGAAATAGTTTAGAATCATAATGAACAAACTGTCTCACGATAATAAATAAAATAATATGATAACAAATAACTATTGAAATACCAATTAAGCAGCATTAGTTATGGTTGCAATACGTTATGACTGGTTTATGTCTGATTTTAATACATTATGCATGTTTTTATTAAACTTCATTCATGCTTATTATTCAAATGCAAAAAAAAAATCTCGTTTCAAAAAGATGTTTTCCTTGTTGAGCATTTTTGTCTTGATTTCCTGCATGAATATTGTTTAAAATGAAAAATGAATGTCTTGAAAATTTAAGCAAGTTTAATCTAAAGCAGAAAACCCCTTTGACAGATTATTAGTATTTATTTATTTATTTATTTTATTTTATTTTTTTACGTTTTAAGCACCTAATTTTCTCACATTTTTTTGCAAAAAAACCCCCCCAAAACAAGTTATTTTGCTTCTCAAGTAAATGTATCTTGATTGTGTAGAGTGTATTATATCTGTGGTTGCAATTATTTATGTCAACATCTGATTATAATACAGTATGAATCTTGTAATAATTCATAATGCTATACAGGCTTCTTCACAGGACATTAAAGATGTAACGAGCAAACGTGTTTATTCTAGTAATAGAATCTTTTCAGGAAGCTCCACTGGAGAATTTAGACTGAAGAAATATTGCTTGTTTATGAATATGAAATCATAAGCACCTGCTTTATATCATGCTCCCTTTCCAAAATTACATTTCTTCTGTAAACCTTTCAACCATTCGAGCGCCAACAAGCAAAGCAGATCCTTTATATCCCAAACCTGAAGCGTTTATGGTTATCAACCGCAAGTAAAACGAAGCAAAAGCGTTATTTAAGCTCAATAAAGCATGCACTGCTCTGTTATATTGTGTTTGCAGTGTAGTGGTATGTTGAACAACTGTTTATTATTCATTCATTTCTGCCAGATGTGTTATGTTAACAGACATTCAAGACCTGTTTTCTAGCATCCACAGTTAGTTCAGCGACAGTGTGAGCTTTTACTGTCACATGAAACTGTTTTACTTATAAATCATAATGCACGGGCCTGTTTAAAGCTTTAATAAACATAATGCATGCTCAACACAGTTGGTTTTAATGCATTATGCATTGTAAAGAAATAGTGTACCTAAAAATGAGTGTTTGCTGAAAATATACTCACCCTCAGACCATTCAAGATGTAGATGAGTTTGTTTCTAAATCAGATTTGGGGAAATGTTGCATTGCATTACTCTCTCACCAATGCATGCTTTGTAGTGAATGGGTGCCGTCAGAATGAGAGTCCAAACAGCTGATAAAACATCATAATAATCCACATCACTCCAGTCCATCAGTTAATGTCTTGTGAAGTGACATTAATATTCTTAATATTGTTTGTTTTCTCCAATGAAAAAGTCGTCTCATCTGAATCAGGAGAGAAATCTGCAGATCAAGAACCATTTATAAAGCCTAAACGGCTCTAAACAAAAATGTGGTTGGATTTTGATGTGAAAGGATCATAGGGAATGGACTTTTTTTTTTAACTGGAGGAAGTGTTATTATGGATTATGAACTTATATTTTGGCTAGGAGCGACGGCACCCATCCGCTACAGAGGATCCATTGGTGAGCAAGTGATGGAATGCTAAATGTCTCCAAATCTGATGAAGAAACAAACTCATCTACATTTTGGATGGCCTGAGGGAGAGTACAATTTCAGCAAATTGTAATTTTTGTGTGAACCGTTCCTGTAAAGTCTTCAAACATTCACAAAAAGTTTTTCTGAAGTTTTTCCTGCACAGTAAGATCTGGAGTTTTGTACTTTAATTTCTTGTAAGTATGCATATAATTATTTACCTCTACGAAGCTGTTAACCAAAATGTTATGCTCCGTTAACATGGCCAGCCTGCATGCACAGTGCAGTTTGTCACATGTGAGCTGTGTGCCATGTGAAGGGGAACATGAGTGTTATGTAAACTGTGCAATCTGAGCGCTCGGAGTCTCACTGCATGCATGTGCTCACATAAGAGAAGCATTGAGCAGCCCAGAGTGATAAAAGACATGCATCACTGGATCTCTGTTCGTTTCCTTTATTACAGTGGGCCGCTCACAGACGCCAGCACAGTGGCAGCGGCCTCGCTCTAATGAGAGCTGACAGACGTGACAGAAAGAAAATGTCACGGCAGAGCTGAGAAAATAAACAGCTGCACATGAGAAACCCAAGCTGTGAGCGCCTGCTTTCTGACTCAGGTACATTTAATCACCTTTAATCCCATTATGTTCCTGAACCCTGACCAAAGACTGAAACCTGGGGATCTGTTTGATATGCATCACGAAGTGTGGAGTTTTTTTGGGGGGAATATATGGATCATTTCTCAAATTTGCAATGTATTTTTGCATTGTTTTCAGTATAAAAAATTACAAATATCAAAAAATTCTTAAACCTACATTAAATCGAGAAAGAAAATAACTTCAGACATTAAGTTGTGTTTTCTAAAAAAAATCAAATGATCAGAATTAAAAAATGTCAATGGGGTAAGAATGAAAATCTTGTTTTCCCTTTGAATTACGTTTGTTTTTTTCTGACCCACATTTCGTGTCAAGCATAAATGCACTATATATATATATATATAATTTTTTTTTTTTTTTTTTTTTGTTTTTTTTTCAGAAAGCAACACTCAATATGGTAAGTAATTTTGCTTCTCAAGTAAATGGATCTTGATTTAAGAATATACAGATATTTGTTCTGGAAAACAATGCAAAACTACTGAAGTACTGTATTATTTGCAATGCAAGCATGTGTTTTAAATGTGTTTAAATCTTCTCCAACAAATGTGTCCAATTGCTAAATGTGTGAAACAACCTTTAAAAAAACACCCCTTACTTTACCTTAGTCATTTATATAAATATATATAATTGTGTTCTCCTTCAAAGAATGTGTTCTTGTTGCTTGTAGAGTTAACACTGCTCAGCATGAATCCCCTTTTTTATGCATATGTTTTTGCATTCAATATGCATTTATTTCTATATATTATGCACTGGTTTTTATATATTAAAACACGTATAAAAGCATATTAAAGAATATAGTGTTGCAGCTGTCTAATCAAATGCATTATATTCCATGTCTGCTTTGTGTGAATGAAATCAAATTTGATATTGCATGAAAATCTTCTGAAATGTCCATTTACGTTGTAGGAAAGAGAGAAACATCTTCCAAACATCTCCTTCTGAGTTGCACAGAAAACTGAAAGCTGTACGAGTTAGAAATGACATGATGGGGAGTAAACGTGACACAATTCCTTTAACACTTTCAATTACCTACAGCTGATCTTCTTTAACGAACTGCTTTTATTTGTTAGTATAGATGGACTATCTAATCTCAGATGTGATTCGGAAACGCTTTGTCGTCAAAGTGCATGATGGATTTTCTCTAATGCATGTTTCCAACGATCATCTTTCTACTCAGTTTATCAGTAATTGAATACAAACAATAATCACAGAACATGCCAGCACATGTCTGAAAGCATCCCAGCAGTGTATCAGATAATGTGCAATTTCCTCTGCACGTTATTAAACGTCCCGTCAGAGTTTTATTCCTCGGCTCTGGATGATGTTGTGATAATTGAATGCAGTCTTGAGTTACCGATCAGATTGATTTCATCTGGAAGGATCTTTGCGTTTTGTCGTCGCCGGGAATACAAGACATTTAACACTGATTGGCTGCTGTATCCTAATTACATTCAGCTATTTTAACAGCATTTTTCTCGTTCCATGAATATCTGCTCTGTTCAACTGGGGGTCTGTCATAAGCGCTCAGTGTCTCTGATCGAGACCGTGTTGTCACACAGACGGCAGTGCTATAAAAATGGAGACAGTCATTTTTTTGGGAGGACTGACGCTCATCAAAAGCCCAGTGTCTGTCTTTCTGAGCAGGACGAGGTCGTGATCGCAGCGATTGGGCGTTTGATTTATTAGACACTCTGTGAAATGAGGAATGTTTCCTGTGTCCTGCAGCAAACAGACAGCATTTCACATAAAACTCTTTAACTGGAGACAAAACAACACGACTCCAGTAGAGACAGTGTAATTGTTGTTTTGAAACGGGGAAGAATGCAGAAAGCATCTCTCTTCTGCTCGCTACATCTTTTATTCATTTTTAGAAACAGTTTTTGTCCAGCCATCCCTCCCAAAACTCCCAAAACTCTAAAATCCACCCAAGTAATGGTTTTCAGATGTTTGCAATTACTAAGAATGAAGTATCATTTCCATTTTCACTATAGATGTAAGATTTTTTTTTTTAAGAAAGTGTCTTTGTTTTTACTGATCAAAAAAATACAGTTAAATTCTGAAATATTATTATAGTTTTAAATAACTGTTTTCTATTTAAATACATGTTAAAATGTAATTTATTCCCGTGATGCAAAACTGAATTTCCAGTCTCATTCAACTCTGTGTTTTATGATTTGCTGCTCAAGAAGCATTTCTGATTATTGTTGTGCTGCTTCATGTTTTTGTGGAAACTGAGATGCATTTTATTTTTCAGGATTCTTTGATGAATCGAAAGTTCAAAAGAACAGCAACTATTTGCACCGATAAAAACGTCTTTAATGTCACTTTTGATCAATTTAATGCATGTTTGCAGTATTAAAAATCTGCCTCAAATAGATCTTACATATGCATTTCCCTGTCAGGCGTTAAATTAATTCCTTAAAAAGTCTCACAGTTTGAGATACAGACATGTTACGTGCCAAACCTTTAACACTTTAGGGTCAGCGTTTGTTCGATCCAAGGGAAATTAACTTGGCTGTTTAGATGGTTGGAGAAAGAGCATCTCCGCCAAAATGGCTCCTAATGGATGTGTGCTTCATTTTTTTTTCTGTTCTTTTTCAGGGCTGTCAGTTCAGACTCAGAGTGGTTGGACTGTAGAGACGAGCTGAAATCCCAGATCTGGATGAGCTCCATCAGGGACCCAGTAAAGGCTTTGAGTAATGAACGCAGAGCTTCCTGCACCAGACTTTTATTAGGCTGCGCTCATGTGCACCAAGTCTCACCATGAGCTTCATCCGTGTCCGTGTTCAGCAGACTCGGTGGCTCCTGTCGGCCTCGGACGTCACCGACTCGTGCAGCCTGCCAGATAATAACCGCGCTTTATGCACAGGTCAGTTTTCATTCTGATTACAAATCAGTTGTTGTTTTAAGACATCCTATGCACTTCTGTCCGACTGCACACGGGGAAGAAATAATGAAGAACGTCGGCTCCGGTTGCGTCTGGCCTCGGGAGCGTCACGATGCCATGAAGTCATCGCAATCATCATGCCGTCTAGATCCAGCGTTAGTGCTCTTTCTCAAAGCGAAGTGAGCAATGTAATTTCTCAAACATTCCCAGTTGATGTTGTTGAGCTCATGTTTATGACTAGTGTCTTTAAATGTCTGAAACACAAAGCAGATTCCTGCATCAGCCTCATAAATCATGGGGAAATGTATTGACTAATATGGCTTGGAAAGCCGCTTGGGAAAGCTGCAAAGGGCTCGTAAAATGTGTGACTTCTTGAAAAGGGGCGGCTTTTCCCTTTCTCGTTCTGCAAGGTTTGTGCGGGTTTCCAGTAAGAGGAACGCAGCGACTGCAGACGACTGGAGCTTCACACCTCAGTGGCTAAATCATCTGTCTTGTGCGGCTGGCAGAAGAAGAGGCTTCCTGAGCAGGTGTCTGGAGCTTCACAGGTCCGGTGTGTCGCGTCCCAAAAGAGTTCATGAACCACAGGTTCGAGCGCAGGCTGGCAGGCGCTCCGGGTCTCGCTGTCACGTATCAACCCCGAACAAACACGAGCAGAGCTCTTGTAAGGTCATGTTGTCTGTTCCTAAGAATAACCGACTGAATTGAGCATTGTGCAGAGAAGAATCTGGACAAGGTTTTGACGGAAGCAGTTCTCCGTGATTCCCGATTCAAAGCAGCGGCTGGCAGATAGGCCCGAAATCAGTAACTGAGAAACGGAGGAAACGGCTCAAACTTTAGAGCAGGCCGCTAGCAACGCAGAGCTCATGGGTTCGATTCCCATGGAAAGCAAAGACTGATAAAATGTAGTGTACATGTTAAATGCAATGCAAGAAAAAAGCGTCTGTCAAATGCATTAATGTATAAGAAAATATGACCCACTTTTTTAATTAAGGCACAATTAATCCCATATAAATAACTGAATATATATATATATATATATGTGCTAATCTCACTTGAATTTAATCTTTAAAACATTGGTAATTAAATAACACTGTTAAAATTGTAAATAACAAATCCCAAAATGAATATCCAGTTTTATTTTGTATGTTATAATGCTTTGAAAGAATTGTAGCATTTACGTAAAGCAATAGTCTTAAGAAATATAGAGCAAAATCGATTTTCTTTCTTAGCATGTTTTGTTTTTCAGTATGTTAATATCTAAACATTGATAAATGAAGATGCATTCACTTTAAAAGCAAAATGACTTTAGATAATTAGTATTGCTTTTTGAAAAATATCTTCGAAAGGGGTAAAAAAAATATGCTTGTTTTGCCTTTGAATTACGTTTATTTTTCTATCCCCATTGACAGAGAAGTGTAAACTCAACTTTGATATGTTTTACATTTTTGAAGCCTTGATAACTCAAGTCGCTTATCAAGTAAATGTGTCTTGATTTAAGAATGACAAAATAAAGAAAATTTTTGTGCTCTGTAGTAGCCTACATTTTAATGCACCTTTGGCCATTTTCCACATGGCATGAAAACATGGGTTCATTAGTATTGAGAATAACTGTAAAATCTGTACATCCCTAAATCAAATGCATGCTGTAACATCTGGATTATTGAGCAAAAACAGTTATTTCTTTACATAAAGACGTGATCGCAAATGCTTTTAGCTGCACTAGTTTGATTTAATGAGTTGTAGCATTGGCATTCTTCATTTAGAGCCAAACACTGTGGGACGAAGAGCCCGGTGCATTATGGGATGCTTGTCCATATCAGCGTCACATTTCCAAAGCCAGTCTTGATGGGAGTAATAATTAATATTCTGATTGTAATCTGAGTCCACATAGGTATCCAAATATAACTTACTGTATGATTTGATCTAACTTAACATTACCGCATAATTGAATTACAGGGAATTCTCTGGAAGTCTTCATATTGCTATAATGTTCCCATAACATTATCACGCAAAAGGCTGCACGTTATTCAACATGTTACACCTGGAACAGTGTAACTTGATTTTGTTTGCAAAGTCAAACAAGCTTAATTAGTGCTTGATTTTAAGGGTAAAAGTCCTAGCCTAGCAGCCACTTAGCTAAGCTAGCATCGTGTTAGAAAACGCTGTAGACTCTGAAGTAGCTTGAACGGTGTTTATTATATTATAATAACCGGAGAGCTTGAAAGCGTATGGTTAACTGTACTTTATAAAGCTTTTGGAACCTAAAAGAAATGGCTTTAGCACTGATTTCGTTTTAAGGACCAGTGGTTTGTAAAAATACGCGAACATGTGGACACGGCTAATTGCGAAACGAACAAAGAAGTGGCGCGTAAAATAATAGCATGTCCTTGCTAATGAACGCAGCCGCGAGCTAGCCACTACTAGCAAAGCATGTGGGGCAAAGAATATGTTTTTTCATCCTTAGCCTGACTAATTATACGAAAATAACAGCCGAGATGGAACAGCATAGCTTTTCTTCAGAAAGAAGGAGGATTTTTGCTTAGCTTGGCATTTGAAACGGCTTCTCGATATTTGACACCTCCGCGAGGTCTTTTGCCAAACTGAACCGTGTCCCAGAGCACAAATACAGCTCTGAGCACCTGGGTGTCTTGATGCTTGACAAGAAACAGACCACAGCCTAAAAAACCCTTCAGTGACCCTCTGTTTCTTTAAACAGGTGATCCCGGGACAGCCCGTGTCTAAAGTGATGTTGAGAACCCCTTCAGTAGATTTACTAGACTGAGAGATTAAAGAGCAAAACATCTAACGCTGTTTGCATTTTGTTCACTTTATAATGCAATGTATGTAAATATGTAATGTTTATTTGTAATTTATTATTTGAACATTTCAAGTCAAACATTTTTATAAAACTAAATATATACATTCTAAAAATATATTATGTAAACTTAATAAAGTAATAAATTATTATATTAATAATAATATTTATTAATTATTATATTACACTTTTTAAATAAATGAATTAATATATATATATATATATATATATATATATATATATATATATATATATATAGTTTTTTAATAAAATAAATCAATTCAATAATTAAAATAGTTTAATTATTAAATTAAATTTAATTAAATGATGCTAAGAATTCAGCTTTAAAGGCAAAGGAATTAATTACATTTAAAAATATATATCTAAATAGACAAATATTTATTTTTTTATTAATTATTATTTTAAATAGTAAAAATATAATTTTTATATATAGTTTTTGCTTTACTATGGATCACATAAATGCAGGCTTTTTAAAAAACATAAAAAAAATACTGTTCAAATACTTTTTTTGATTGGAAGAGTGTGTATTTATTAAATTCAAATATTAATTAATTAATTAATTAAAATAAATAAAATGTATACAAATATATTTTTATTGTTATTTGAATTTTTTTATTTATTTTTTTTATTTGTTATTTTGAAATATATATATATATATATCAAATCTTTTTGTTTTGTTTTTGACTGTGTTGACACAGATGAGGTCGTGATGAACTAAAATGCTCCAACTTTACAAGTTACAGTTTGTGATTCCGAATTGCATAACTCTCATTTGTTATTTAACAGTTGATGTATTTACATGTTTGTCAGTTTATGAGGATGTTTATTTGTATTTTATTCCAACCACATGTGAAATAGATATTAAAAGATTTTTCATGTTTAGTTTTTTCCTGCAGAAGATCATTCATTAACATGATTCTTCTGAAGCCTGTGTGATAATTCCTCGAGTCTGAGCATCAAAGGAACAAACAACACACTGCATTCATTACGATGCTGAAATGTTCCTCATTAAACATTGGTATTAAAATGGATTTACTCAGCTGTAGATGTTTAAACTGAACTGCACATAAAGTGAACAGTAGGATGAATCAGAATAAGTGACGTGAATCATTGAGGAGTTTTCTCCTGGTTTTACTGACCTCCTCTGAAGCTGCAGGAGATTCAGACTCGATGTGATGAACAGATCTTGTTCTTCAGCGATTAAACTGGTTCTGACAGCGTGATTCAACACTGTTACTCACCATGGAACAAAACAATGTGCAAAAGCATCATTCTAGTTTTAAAACAGCAGATGTTAATGAGATGATTGAGGATAATGTGAGTGACTCATGTCCAAGAAAAACTCTTGGCGTATGCGATATTGCTCAAAATGAATCTCCATATTTAGTTTTTTGTTTTTCAATAACGATAAGATATTTTGCTACGTGTGTTTTTGTGCTGGTACTTAGGCTGGTCTAGGCCTGACTTGAAAATAAATCAGACTAAAACTGCCAGTAGGTGGCGCCAAATCCCTGTGTAAATGTGATGAATCATTGATTCAAATGTTTCATTCAAAACTTCTGATTCATTTGGAATGAATCAGTGAATCATTGACTCAAATGATTTGTTCCAAAACCGATTCATTCCGTTGCTGTTGAGACGCACAAATGGCTTTGGAATTATTTCTTTTTGGCTAAAAAAAAAAAAAACGAAAAAACAATATTGTGTCTTAAATGTTACTTATACTTTGTTTACCTGTTGTAGTCAATATCAATAGTTGTATTGTATCACATTTGGGATTGCTTTCACGTGCTAAAAATATTCTGGAAAACTGTACTCAATTGCTCAAATATAAACATAGACGAACAAAAACTTGAATTATATGGGAATTCTAACTGAATTCTAATATGCTTCATTACACAGTGAGTTATTTAACATCAATAAATATATTAATTTATATTGTATATATTCACAACATCAGTACAAATATTGTATCTAGATCTACTTATTATTTTATAAAAAAATAATGAATTAAAAATATCGAATAAATTAATAAATTAAATATAATTATCCAATTATTATTAAAATGTAATTAATATTTATCAAATACATTTAATTATCTAATAATTATATATTTATTTAAAATATATAATACATCACATATGCATATATCTATATCCATATCCTAATTATCGAATAAATATTATATGAATATTGTTTTTTTTTTTTGTAATTTACTTATTATTATTTTTTATTTAGCCTAATCAATATTATTGGTGTTCTTTTACCAACCAACAATATCTGTAAACTTTGTATTCCCGGATCATTATTACATTTAAAAGTGAATATCGGTAAAAAGTCAGATTTAAATATGTTAGACTCATGCTTTGACCTTTGACCTTTGACCTTTGACCTGTGGAATGCACTTCCAGTGATCTCCTATTGAACTGTATTAGATCTAGATCTCAGTGATTATTAATGGCAGAATAACTCGCTCTTTCCCAGCGCTGATGACTTCAGCAGAAAGTATTTTCAGACACTGTTTTCTCAGATACCCACACTGAGAGTTCAAGCCGTGTGGACTCAGCATATTTCATATCAGAACAAATATATGTTTTCAGATGTTTAGCGTGTTTTTTACATCTCCGAGGCCACATGTCCCGTGAATGAGTTGTATTCATTTCATCTACCTAATACATCAAGACACTTCTCGCAAAAAAACACGCACGCCTTCCAAACGCCGCCATAAAATAGTGTGAACATATTGAAGATCCATTACAACGCAGACCTTATTTTCAGATATTCAAATCAGGGGAGTGTGATGGAGCTGATTTACACCATTAAACCTGGTAAATCTGCCAGAGCTGGCAGAGGAGGACGCATTCAGACGGACGCAAATCTATGCGTCTCTATCCAGACGCTTTTCCGCTCCTGGAAGCACAGCTCAAGGAAAAGTGTGTGTGTGTGTGTGTGTGACCCTCTCGACTAACCCAAACGTTGCCCTGTAAGGAGACCACACTGACTGTGTTATTCCCAAAATGAGGAATGTGATTCCGAGGCTTACATTTCCATTAAGTAGCTCTGAGTCTATTTTACAGTGTGTTGAGGCTTTATGAACGCTGATTATTGCTTGTTTGTGTGCTCTTGTAAACTTTGTATTCCTTTAAAATTCATGTAGTGCCTAGTTGTGTTTATTTGATCTAGGAACTGTGGTCCACAGTGTAGAAAACTGTGTTCGGCTTCACAGCAGTGGATATGTCTTATGAATGAGCAACAGAAATGAAGGTATGAACAAAAAAGCAATAAAAAACAATGCATGGATTACAAAATATATATATAGTTCATTTTAATTTAATGCACACACAGACACACACATAAATTATATGCAATTTTTAAAAAGTTCTTATCCACTTCAGAGTTATTTAAGTGTTAAAAATAGGATTACATACGTTTTAAAATATTAAGTTATTATTCAGTTATGTTATAATAATAATATTATTGTTTTGTATATATTTTAGAATAATAATTAAGCTACTATTAAATTATATTTATATAAAATAATTATTAAATTCACATAAAAATATAAAAAATAAATTATAAATACAATATATATATATATATATATATATATATATATATATATATATATATATATATATATATATGTATGTAACAATTATTATATTAAATATATTATTATTATATATTATATTATTATTTTAATGCACACACACACTCAGAAATGATATGCAGTGTCTAAAATGTTTTCATCCACTTTAAAGTTATTTAAATATGAAAAAAGGAATATATGTATTAAACATTTATTATTATTATTATAACATTATCATATGTTATGATAATAATAATAACATAAGATAATATTATTTATTTGTATGTATTTTAGCATAATAATAATAAAGCTATTATTAAATTAATAATATTGAATATTTATCTAGTATATTTAAATATATAAAAATTATATAAAATAATTATTAGATACACATAAAATACAAAAGAAAAATTATAAATACAATCATATATATATATATATATATATATATATATATATATATATATATATATATATATATATATATATATATATATATATATATATAAATTGTTTCATTAATAATAATGCTCATTATTTGTTATATATGTACAATTATTAAAATGTTCTTATCCGCTGATTAAGATTTTAAGTATTGTATTAGTGAACATCTGGACCATTATTTATCATTTATTTTTTAATATATTATCATTTTTTTATATATTATTTATTTATTTGAATACAATTAAGATGCCTGTCTATTATGAAAGTGTGCAGTCTCTTTCATTTGTGTTCAGGAGATCCAAATCAACCCAGGAGCACAGTTGACTTGTCTTCGAAAGCAGCTAAACTTCTTGTTGAAAGTTTAATTAATGCTCATAAAACACTGCGTGCTGTTGAAGCGCTGCCCATCGGCTTCTCCTGCTCCGAATTCACGTCATACACTGCTGACACACTGAGAAATAATATTTTCATGAGATATTTTACACACAGATAAAGTTTAAGAGCTTGGCTGAACCCAGTTCCCACATGCATGGAAGGACAGCGTCCAGATGTCAAGACCAGGACAAGAGCGCCACCTACTGGACAGTGTTCTGAGCGCAACTTCATGAGTGCACTGTGAGATACATTGATGCATATAGTGCATCATTTTTAGTTTTTATGCTTAACTGTTTGTGCATGATTCCTCAAATTAATTAGAGGTGTAATATTACTTATGCAGAATTCAAAAAACTAGTTGGAACTGTTGAGTGTCTGTAGGTTTGGGTCTTATGGATATTACACATATTATGCATTTGATATGCATACGTTTTACCGCTGTTAAACGATTAATATCTATAATATATATAATCTATAATAAAAAAATTTTTTTTACATGCGTGTGTGCTGTGTATATTTATCATGTAACTATATAAATACACACACACAGTATGTATTTAAGAAAAAAACAATGTATGAAATATATTTATATATGATTGAATTAATATGAGTATAATGTATACATGTAAATATTTAAATATATGACATATGAGTGTGTCTTTAATTATATACAGTACACACATTTATATCATATAAACAAAAACTTTTATTTTGGATGTGATTAATCATGATTAAATGTTTGACAACACTAATATATATATAATCTGCGTCATAATTATGAAATAAAATTATTTTATTTGTCAAAGCTGACATGCTTCATAATTATTACATATAATGTTGAAATCGTTACATGAAAAGTTGAACGTCATAATTATTAGGTCATAATTAATAATATTGATATAGTCTCTCATTTTGCCATATAACTTTTTTTGCTGTCATATTGACTTTTTATAATAATTGTTTACTTTTATATCAAAATTTACTTTTTTATCTCATGACAAATTACATCATCATAACTGATTTTATGTTAGAATTTTGACATTTTATGTCATAAATACATCTTTGTATCTCATAATTGTTATAATCATAATTTCTAAGTTTTATGTCAAATATGAGTTATATTTTTGGCATTTCTATCTCATAATTACTTTTTCATATTTGTTTTATTATTTCAGCTCAAAATGTTTTTATCTTAACATTATGACTTTGTATCTCATAATAATTTTTGTAAATAATTCTAAATAGTTTTTATCATATTTATGATGATTTATGCATAATTATGTCTTTTTATATTTTATGACATCCTATTATTGTTTTCTTTTCTTTTTTTTTTTTGGCCATACTTTTGACTTGATGTCATAATTATGATTTACCAAAACATTATATTTTTTTTTATAATAAGAAAAATATCATCAGGTAAAATATTATTATTGTTTGTTTGTTTATGGAAACCCATTTCCACCACATAAAAATTCTAATTATAACAAAATAACTAGAAATTATGAGATGAGTATGTGTGTGTGTGTGTGTGTCTTTCTGAAATGATAGTGTGTAAAATGCAACTTAAAAAAAAGATCAAATATTATTACAGGTAAATTGTTATCAGTGTTGCAAACTCATTGAAATACAGAATTATGAAACACAGTGTATTATTTAAAGATGAGTTTTGAAAGGTGACTATTCAGTAGTACATGTCCTAAAATACACATAAGAATTTAGAAATTTAATATGATTCATGCATTTAAACATACAGTGTAAAAATGCATTGTTCAGCTGATCATGTGATCAAGTGCACTTTCAGATTCAGATATTTTATAAGGAAAACGTGTGCGATCACTCGTCAGAATAAAGCTTATTAAATAGTTTTCATTGTTTCTGAACCTCAATTTTGTTTCGTTAAAGGGCTTCTTATTGGCCGCTTCATCTAATGAGCTCAAACTGAATGCAGCAGCAGAAGATGGAAATACCAGCAATGCTCGGAAGCACTTTATAGAGGTAAAGATGGCTGGAAATCTTCATATCGAACTGAAGCAGAAAAACAATGGTTTCTGTTCCCTCCACATGGCACTAGATTTATTAAAAGCGTTTGGAAACAACGGCATTGGGACAAACGCTGCGTCTCACAGGCATCTGATAGTGTTGTGTCGTTTCCAGACAGAGCTGTTTCCAATCACTGCACTTTCTTTCAGACCAGTTCACGTCTAAAACAACTCGAGATTTCTCAATCTTGTTCGAACAATGGGAACTAACAGTGAAGAAATGTTGGATTGCATGAAGTGTGTGGGGTTCACGGCCCTCGAGAGCAGAAGAACACAGGCAAAAACAGCCTCTTATTAAAGAAAAGCTGAACTGATCACGATACATCAGCACCTGTTCATCAAATACAAGTGTCTGGACTCAAAGTGATTCATCATGATCTTTCTCTTCATGGTTGAAGTCTCACCTGCTTGAATCAGCTGGGGTTGTTGTTTTTTAAGATTTTATAGCTATCAGTAACACTTTGCGAAATGTATGCATTTCCAGCATATATTCTCATCTAAACCTGTCTTTATATACGAGAAAAAATGTCTTTTTTATTTATTTATTATTGCTTCTATTTGGAAGTCGCTTTGGATTAAAGCATCCGCTAAATGCACAACACATTTTCAAAATCTTTGTTAATGTTAGGTGAAAAAAATCAAGGTCATTAATTAACATATATTTGAATTTTATTAATCATTAGTAAACGTTAAATAAAAAGGGGATTTTGAACAATTATAAAAAGTTTAAATAATTTGTAATATATGTGTATATAGATATAAACATTTAATATGTTTATTAATTTTAAGCTTAAAATGCTACAATTCTAACCATAACAAAGCATGCATGCATTATATATATATATATATATATTATTTCATATTCATTATATGATTATATTCCTATTATATACAGTAGTACTCTGTTCGTTTTAATAAAAACAACCAAACATTGTTTTAATATTGTTAATGTTGTAAATAAATAAATGTAAATAAATAAATGCTGAAAAGAACTATGATGAATATGCATTAGAAGTAATTTTTTTAATTGATAGGTCATGTTAACGAAGGTAGATAAAGCTCATGTCACGTTGTGTGTGTGTGTGTGTGTGTGTGTGTGTGTGTGTGTGAAGTGATCGTTCCTTTCGTTCCAATCATTCATTGAGAGAGCAGACGAGACGGTCAAAGCTCAGATCGAATCAGCGCTTAGGATTTATTTTGTAAATGATGTAGAACGTCAATGCCAGTCATAATTCAAATTTACACATGAGGAGGAGAAACAAACCTAAAAATGGCTTGACATGGAAAAGGCATGCTGCAAAGCGGACGATATTTACACGTACGAGGTCAACATGAAAAACTATTTTAAAAACCGATCGCTGTGTGAAGTCTTTGTAAAGTCATCATTATATCAGCAGAAACACAGGGATGCAGACGGTGAAGCATGCTCTTCTGTAGATCAGAGATGCTCAGATCTTCTGCGAGAGCGTCTGTTTCTCCAGGAGCAGGTCTGCGAACCTCTGCTGCAGCTCTTTCTCTCGCTCCTGCTGTCTCTGGACGTCCTCTCTCAAAGCCTGCACACAAACCACAACGTGTTGACGCATAATAGATCAAACTTGCCATGTCGTAAATCTTTTGTTTGTTTGTTTGCTTGTAGGAGGAAAAAAAAGAATATTAACATTAACAAATCATTCATATTTATCATGTACTTATATATTTTAACATTTATTTGATTGTTTATTTGGGATGTAACTATCAAAATCTCACAATACGACGATATCGCGATATTAAGTCTACGATACGATATTTTTTCTTTTAAGATCTATACATCATCTGAAAGATTAATAAATAAGATTTCCATTGCTGTATGATTTGTTAGGAGGACAATATTTGCCTGAGATGCAACTATTTGGTCGAAATCTGAAATCTGATGGTGCAAAAAAAATATCTAAATATTGAGAAAATGTATTTTAAAGTTGTCCAAATTAATATTCTTAGCAATGCATATTACTAATCAAAAATTAAGTTTTGATATATTTACGGTAGGAAATTTACAAAATATCTTTACTTAATGTCCAAAAGATTTTTGGCATAAAAGAAAAATCAATAATTATGACCATTACAATGTTTTTTTTTGGCTATTGCTACAAATATACCCCAGAGACTTCAGACTGCTTTTCTGCTCCAGGGTCACAAATTTATTACCAAAAAAAAGTTAAATTATTTATCTAATGCAAGCGAAATTGAGTTTTAAATAAGTCAGTGACTTGTACCTGAACTTTAAAAGCGTCTCTACCCTCTTTTTATTTCTGATATTCATTAAGTCTTCACAAGTCTTGGTCGTATTGTAAAAACAGCTGCATTGTAAAATATATGAAAATTAATATTTCAGAGGTATATTATTTTTGCTTCACACTACAGTAGGGGAAATTACAATACTACTACTTTTCTAATTTCTACACTTGAAAGAGATATTTTGAATTTGGACTGCATTTAAACCGCTAGTAATTAATGCTGCACTTTAAAACTTTTATTTTGACAAACCGCAGCAGCGCTTTTATTTTGAAGGAAAACTCCAGCTTCAGTGAGAACATGCTTACAAAAATGCATCTCACAACAAATCTAGTGAAATGCTGTAATCATACGCCACACAAATTAAGCATATCTGGTGACTTAATGGTTTTGCAGCACTAATATAAATATAATGACCTCCTGTCTGCGTGGAATGGCGTGGTCTTCCTGTTTCTTCAGCTCCTGGAAGGTGTGGAGCTCCACGTTGGCCTGCTCCACCTGATCCCAGAGTTCACTGAGCTGTTTGAGCAGACCCATGGCCCTCGACTGATAGCCCCCCAGCAGGATCTTCATCTTCTTCTCCATCTTCGCCGCGCGCTTGGCCTCGGTGGTCATGTGACCTCTGTTGATCTGTCATCAACACACAAAGAGAGAGAGAGGAAGAGTTACATTCGCTAATGGTTTATTCAATCAGAATTCAGTCTGAACTTCCTTTTGCTTAGTTTTGGTTTTAAATTTGTATTTTTACATGAAAACCAGATTTACTTTGTCCAAACAAAAGGAGAAAATAATGGATGACATAAAATACGATTTTAATGAAAAATAAATTATATATATACACACAGT